>NC_090034.1:106338024-106375524 GCF_037176765.1 Anolis sagrei
TTCATAAAATTTCATTGGATAGACCACATCAGCTGGTTCAGAAAATTGCATTGGCTAGACCACATCAGATGGTTCAGAAAATTGCATTGGATAGACCACATCAGCTAGTTCAAAAATTGCATTGGGCAGACCACATTAGTTGGTTCAGAAAATTGCATTGGATAGACCACAACAGCTGATTCATAAAATTACATTGGATAGACCACATCAGCTGGTTCAGAAAATTGCATTGGACAGACCACATCAGCTGGTTCAGAAAATTGCATTGGAAAGACCACATCAGCTGGTTCAGGAATTTGCATTGGATAGACCACATCAGATAGTTCAGAAAAATTGAATTGGATAGACCACATCAGCTGGTTCATAAAATTGTATTAGATACACCACATCAGCTGATTCATAAAAATGCATTGGCTAGACCACATCAGCTACTTCAGAAAACTGCATTGGATAGACCACAACAGCTGATTCAGAAAATTGCATTGGAATAGACCATATCAGCTGATTCATAAAATTACATTGGATAGACCACATCAGATGGTTCAGAAAATGATGATGATGATTGTGACAATGATAATGATGATGATGATACAAGGGTCATTTCTTTTCGTTTCCGTTCTCCAGGTGTGATAAGTGCATTTACCTTCCCTCTGCTGTACCGGCAACATCAGGTAAGTGTTTTAAGTGAGAAAGGAAGATACTACTAGTAGTAGTAGTAGTAGTAGTAGTAGTAATAGTAGTAGTAATGGAACAGATGTAAACATTTAATGGGCATATTGTTGTCCTAAGTGATAAGTATTGTAAGAATATTGATTTTATCCTCAATTCGAGCTAACTATTCACCCACTTCTTCTCTTTTCCAGGCACAGATCGATCAGTATGTAGGGCTGGTGAGGAATCAGTTGAGTAACCTCAGAGCAAAGTAAGTCATAACCACACCTGTCCTATTCTGCATATTGCATCCTTCCCAGTTGCTTTCTCCAACCTGGAATCAAAGCATTGCAGACTTGGAGGGGGTCCCAAAGGTCATCTAGTCTACCCCAACCAATGTGTTCCCAAACTCTATTTGGAAAAAATAACTTCTCAGAGGTGCAAACAATACTCTCAGCTGCATTTCCCCCTCTTTGCTCATATAATACTAAGTGGAGAAAGCAACAAAGGGAAATGTATTTGTGAATTGACCTAAAATAAAATCTAGGCTTGCATGTCTTTGCAATGCATTCTACACAATGGGAGCACAGCGCCCTCTAGTGCCACCCTGGGGAAATACTGTTTAGTATTTCAAATTTCGAGAAAGCTCCAAGTTTTGACCCCACTTTTAAACTGCAATGGCTCATTGCTATGGAATCCTGGGAGCTGTCATTTACAAGCTAAAAACCTTACAAAAACTATAACTCCCCTTCATCCATAACTTTGAGCCATGGCAGTCAAAGAGGGGCTCAACACCCTTAAATCTCTTCCATCTTCCACGGAGTGTTCCTTTTTCCAAGCTTGGAGCCATATTCTGTCTACATTATTCTGTACTTTAAAATAATTTTGAGAAATTACTTCTGTGAAATAAAATTACTCCACTAATGGGTTTTTTTTCTCCATCCTTCCTTCTTTCTTTCTCTCTTTCCTTGCTTCTTTACTTCCTTCCTTTTTCTTTCCTTTCTTCCTTCTTTTCTTCCTTTTTACTTCCTTCCTTTTTTACTTCCTTTCTTCGTCCCTTCTTTCCTTCCTTCCCTTTTTCCTTCCCTCTTTCAATCCTTCCTTGCTGCTTTCCTTCCTTCCTTCTTTCTTCCTTCCCTTTTTCCTTCCTTCCTTCCTTCCTTCCTTTTTTCCTTCCTTCCTCCCTCCCTCCCTCCCTTCCTCCCCTTTTTTCTTCCTTCCTTCCTTCTTTCTTTCCTTATTCCTTCCTTCTTCTTTTCCTTCTTTCTTCCCTTCCTTCCTTCTCTGTTTTCTTTCCTCCTTCCTTCCTTCCTTCCTTCCTTCCTTCCTTCCTTCCTTCCTTCCCTTTTTTCTTCCCTCTTCCCTTCCTTCCTTCTCTTTTTTCTTCCCTCCTTCCTTCCTTCCCTTTTTCCTTCCTTCTTTTTTTTCTTTGCGTCTTTCCTTCCTTCCTTCCTTCCTTCCTTGCTTACTTCCTTCTTCCCTTTCCTTCCTTCCCTTTTTCTTTCCTTCCTTCTTTCTTTCTTTCTTTCCTTCCTTCCTTCTTTCTTCCCTTCCCTTCCTTACTTCCTTCCCTCCTTCCCTCCTCCCTTCTTCTTTCTTTCCTTCTTTTTCCTTCCTTCCTTCTCTCCCTCCCGCCTTCTTTCTTTCTTTCCTTCTTTCCTTCCTTCTTTCTTTCCTTCCTTCCTTATTTCCTTCCTTCCTTCTCTCTTTCTTTCCTCCCTCCCTCCCTCCCTCCCTCCCTCCTTCTTTCTTTCCTTCTTTCCTTCCTTCCTTATTTCCTTCCTTCCTTCCTTCTCTCTTTCTTTCCTCCCTCCCTCCCTCCTTCTTTCTTTCCTTCTTTCTTTCCTTCCTTCCTTCTTTCCTTCCTTCCTTCCATAGGATGCTGGCGAAGCTGCCGACAGCCAAAGCGAAAGCGGAATGAATGGCACCCTTCCCGATGCACACATTTCTGTCCCTCCTTCCACCCTTCCACACTGCCTCAACCATCTTTCTATTCAAAAACAGGGCCCAAGGAAACTAGATCTCCCATTTTCCCCACCCTTTGCGTGATGTCCACCTCGAGGCCAGAGAAAACAATGTTGTAGAATGGATGCAGTTTGACCTCACTTTAGCTGCTCTTCTTCACCGCTAACAGAACACTGGGAGTTGTAGTTTGCATTGAGGACTTTGTGAAACTACAGCTCCCAGGACAAATTTTGTTACATAGTGTAGTTAAAGCAGTGCCAATCAATGGTGGTCCGAGTGCATTCGTTATACAGATGCAACAAAGAATGCATCTCGACTGTAGCATTGATGTACTTTGGCACCACTTTCAGCGCTATGGCACCATGCAGTGGAATCCTGGGAGTTATAGTTTGCACTCTTTGGCGTAGGACTTGTGAAACTACAATTCCCATGACTCCATAGCCTTGAGCCATATCATTTCGACTGGTGCCAAATTCACAACTCCTTCTGTTTTCATAGCATGGCAGGGCAGTTAGAGTGGTGTTAAACTGCATCAGTTCAGAAGTGTAGACGCACAAGGAAGGGACGAAGTGCATGACGCCACTTCGGTATCTCGTCTGAAGGACTATGATTCTATTCTGGTTGTTTTAAAATAGGGGCTGGATGGCCATCTGTCAGGAGGGATCGAATTGTGCCTTTACGGCCAATTGGGGTTGGACTAGATGGCCTTTCGGTGCCTCATCCACCTCTAAGATTCCATGGAAGCCTCTAAACAGATGGCCATATGTCAGGAGGGATCGGATTGTGCCTTCCTTCCTGGCAGAAAGCAGTTGGACTGGATGACCTTTGGGTGCCCCTTCCAACTCTAGGATTCTATGGAAGTCTTTAAGCAGAGGCTGGATGGTCATCTGTTGAGAGAGATTGTGTCCTCCTGCCTGGAAGAAAGGGGTTGGACTGGATGGCCTTTGGGTGCCCCTTCCAACTGTAGAATTCTAAACATAGGCTGGTTGGCCATCTGTTGGGAGAGATCGGATTGTGTCTTCCTGTCTGGCAGAAAGGGGTTGGACTGGATGGCCTTTAGGGTCTCTTCCAACTCTAGGATTGTATGGAAGTCCTTAAACAGAGGCTGGATGGCCATCTGTCAAGTGGGATCGAATTGTGTCTTCTTACCTGGCAGCTTAGGGTTGGATTGGATGGCCTTTGGGTGCCCCTTCCAACTCTAGGATTCTATGGAAATCTTTAAGCAGAGGCTGGATGTCCATCTGTCGGGAGGGATCAAATTGTGCCTTTATGGCAGATTAGGATTGGAATGGATGGCCTTTGGGTTCCCCTTCCAGCTTTAGAATTCTACGGAAGTCTTTAAGCAGGAGCTGTATGGCCATCTGTCGGGAGGGATCGAATTGTGTCTTCTTACCTGGCAGATTAGGGTTGGACTTGATGGCCTTTGGGTTCCCCTTCCAACTCTAGAATTCTTTAAGCAGAAGCTGTATGGCCATCTGTCGGGAGGGATCAAATTGTGTCATCTTACCTGGCCGATTAGGGTTGGACTGGATGGCCTTTGGGTTCCCCTTCCAACTCTAGAATCCTACGGAAATCTTTAAGCAGAAGCTGTATGACCATCTGTCAGGAGGGATCGAATTGTGCCTTTATGGCCGATATGGGTTGGACTGGATGGCCTTTGGGTTCACCTTCCAACTCTAGAATCCTACGGAAATCTTTAAGCGGAAGCTGTATGGCCATCTGTCGGGAGGGATTGAATTGTGCCTTTATGGCAGATTAGGGTTGGACTGGATGGCCTTTGGGTTCCCCTTCCAACTCTAGTATTCTAGGAAACTCTTTAAGCAGAAGCTGGATGGCCATCTGTCGGGAGGGATCGAATTGTGCCCATGATTCTAGTCGAAATCCAACTTCTTTTGCATCGCACACTGCACCCCTCGTTTCCTCCTTGTGCCCCCTTTTACATACCTTCAGTGGAATCTAAACCTGGTTTGCCTCCAATCAAAGGGCCGCTTCGAGGTGGACACCCGCCCCCCCAAAACACTCCCCAGACCCACCCCTCACCACTTTCTCTTGGGACTTTGGGGCTCCTCTTGCCCCCCGGCCGCGACTCAGACGATCCCCAAACCCGGTTCTTTAATTTTGCCTGGATTTACACTTTAATAAAAACGGTTGTGGAAAAAAAACAAACCAAAAGAATGAGCGTGAGAAGTGTGTTTCTTTGTTGTATATATAGGGGATCCAAAGCCTGGTCCAAAGTCATGAATTCTTGCATGCTAAGCAGGGCCGGCCCTGGTTAGCATTTGGATGGGAGACCGCGAACAAACCACAAGTGCTATAAAGCTCTGTTGTGGAGGAAGAAACTGGTAGGAAACACTACTAGCCTAGTCCGAAGTCATAGGCCCAAATGCCACGAATTCTTGCATGTTAAGCAGGGCCGGCCCTGGTTAGCATTTGGATGGGAGACCGCGAACAAACCACAAGTGCTATAAAGCTCTGTTGTGGAGGAAGAAACTGGTAGGAAACACTACTAGCCTAGTCCGAAGTCATAGGCCCAAATGCCACGAATTCTTGCATGTTAAGCAGGGCCGGCCCTGGTTAGCATTTGGATGGGAGACCGCGAACAAACCACAAGTGCTATAAAGCTCTGTTGTGGAGGAAGAAACTGGTAGGAAACACTACTAGCCTAGTCCGAAGTCATAGGCCCAAATGCCACGAATTCTTGCATGTTAAGCAGGGCCGGCCCTGGTTAGCATTTGGATGGGAGACCGCGAACAAACCACAAGTGCTATAAAGCTCTGTTGTGGAGGAAGAAACTGGTAGGAAACACTACTAGCCTAGTCCGAAGTCATAGGCCCAAATGCCACGAATTCTTGCATGTTAAGCAGGGCCGGCCCTGGTTAGCATTTGGATGGGAGACCGCGAACAAACCACAAGTGCTATAAAGCTCTGTTGTGGAGGAAGAAACTGGTAGGAAACACTACTAGCCTAGTCCGAAGTCATAGGCCCAAATGCCACGAATTCTTGCATGTTAAGCAGGGCCGGCCCTGGTTAGCATTTGGATGGGAGACCGCGAACAAACCACAAGTGCTATAAAGCTCTGTTGTGGAGGAAGAAACTGGTAGGAAACACTACTAGCCTAGTCCGAAGTCATAGGCCCAAATGCCACGAATTCTTGCATGTTAAGCAGGGCCGGCCCTGGTTAGCATTTGGATGGGAGACCGCGAACAAACCACAAGTGCTATAAAGCTCTGTTGTGGAGGAAGAAACTGGTAGGAAACACTACTAGCCTAGTCCGAAGTCATAGGCCCAAATGCCACGAATTCTTGCATGTTAAGCAGGGCCGGCCCTGGTTAGCATTTGGATGGGAGACCGCGAACAAACCACAAGTGCTATAAAGCTCTGTTGTGGAGGAAGAAACTGGTAGGAAACACTACTAGCCTAGTCCGAAGTCATAGGCCCAAATGCCATGAATTTTGCATGCTAAGCAGGGTCGGCCCTGGTTAGCATTTGGATGGGAGACCGCGAACAAACCGCAAGTGGTATAAAGCTCCATTGCAGAGGAAGAAACTGGTAGGAAACGCCTTTAGCCTAGTCCGAAGTCATAGGAAACGCCTTTAGCCTAGTCCGAAGTTATAGGAAATGCCTTTAGCCTAGTCTGAAGTCATAGGAAATGCCTCTAGCCTAGTCCGAAGTCATAGGCCTAAATGCCATGATTTCTTGCATGCTAAGCAGGGCTGGCCTTGGTTAGCATTTGGATGGGAGACCGCCAACAAACAGCAGGTGCCATAAGCTCAGTTTTGGAGGAAGAAATTGGTAGGAAACACTACTAGCCTAGTCCGAAGTCATAGGACCAAATGCCATTAATTCTTGCATGCTAAGCAGGGCCAGCCCTGGTTAGCATTTGGATGGGAGACCGGCAACAAACAGCAAGTGCCATAAAGCTCCATTTTGGAGGAAGAAACTGGTATGAAACACCTTTAGCCTAGTCCAAAGTCATAGGAAATGCCTCTAGCCTAGTCTGAAGTTGTAGGCCTAAATGCCATGAATTCTTGCATGCTAAGCAGGGCCGGCCCTGGTTAGCATTTGGATGGGAGACCGCGAACAAACCACAAGTGCTATAAAGCTCTGTTGTAGAGGAAGAAACTGGTAGGAAACACCACTAGCCTGGTCCGAAGTTATAGGCCTAAATCCCGTAAATTCTTGCATGCTAAGCAGGGCTGGCCTTGGTTAGCATTTGGATGGGAGACCGCCAACAAACAGCAAGTGCCATAAAGCTCCATCTTGGAGGAAGAAACTGGTAGGAAACAGTACTAGCCTAGTCCGAAGTCATAGGCCTAAATGCCATGAATTTTGCATGCTAAGCAGGGTCGGCCCTGGTTAGCATTTGGATGGGAGACCGCGAACAAACCGCAAGTGGTATAAAGCTCCATTGCAGAGGAAGAAACTGGTAGGAAACGCCTTTAGCCTAGTCTGAAGTCATAGGAAACGCCTTTAGCCTAGTCCGAAGTTATAGGAAATGCCTTTAGCCTAGTCTGAAGTCATAGGAAATGCCTCTAGCCTAGTCCGAAGTCATAGGCCTAAATGCCATGATTTCTTGCATGCTAAGCAGGGCTGGCCTTGGTTAGCATTTGGATGGGAGACCGCCAACAAACAGCAGGTGCCATAAGCTCAGTTTTGGAGGAAGAAATTGGTAGGAAACACTACTAGCCTAGTCCGAACTCATAGGACCAAATGCCATTAATTCTTGCATGCTAAGCAGGGCCAGCCCTGGTTAGCATTTGGATGGGAGACCGGCAACAAACAGCAAGTGCCATAAAGCTCCATTTTGGAGGAAGAAACTGGTATGAAACACCTTTAGCCTAGTCCAAAGTCATAGGAAATGCCTCTAGCCTAGTCTGAAGTCGTAGGCCTAAATGCCATGGATTCTTGCATGCTAAGCAGGGCCGGCCTTGGTTAGCATTTGGATGGGAGACCGTGAACAAACCACAAGTGCTCTAAAGCTCCATTGCGGAGGAAGAAACTCGTAGGGAACACCACTAGCCTAGTCCGAAGTCATAGGCCCAAATGCCATGAATTTTTGCATGTTAAGCAGGGCCAGCCCTGGTTAGCATTTGGATGGAGACAACACCGTCTGAGCTCTGCGAGCGCATCATTCTTCCGAATGAAGCATAGATTGTTTGAGAACCGGGACATCCATAGGGAGACCAAGGGGCTTGTTTATAAAGCCATTGTCCTCCCAACCTTGCTATATGCCTGCGAAATGTGGACTGTCTACAGACGTCACATGGAACTCCTGGAACAATTCCATCAGCGTTGCCTCCAAAAAAATCCTGCAAATCTCTTGGGAAGAAGACAGGTGGACAAATCATAGAATCATAGAATTAAAGAGTTGGAAGAGACCTCATGGACCATCCAGTCCAACCCCATTCTGCCAAGAAGCAGGAATATTGCATCCAAATCACCTCTGACAGAAGGTCATCCAGCCTCTGTTTAAAAGCTTCCAAAGAAGGAGCCTCCACCACACTCCCTCTGGGGCAGAGAGTTCCACTGCTGAACGGCTCTCACAATCAGGAAGTTCTTCCTCATGTTCAAATGGCATCATGCTGTAAGAAGAAGCAAATGGTCCTCCACCATCAACTCCGCTGGACCGGCCACATTGTCCGAATGCCCAACCACCATCTCCCAAAGCAGTTACTCTACTCTGAACTCAAGAACGGAAAACGTAATGTTGGTGGGCAAGAAAAGAGATTGAAAGATGGGCTCAAAGCCAACCTCGATGCTCCTCCGCCACCAACTCCGCTGGACTGGCCACGTCCGAATGCTCAAAGATCACCGTCTCCCAAAGCAGTTGCTCTACTCCGAACTCAAGAATGGAAAACGGAATGTTGGTGGGCAGGAAAAGAGATTGAAAGATGGGCTCAAAGCCAACCTCTAAAATTGTGGCATGGACATCGAGAACTGTGAAGCCCTGGCCCTTGAGCGCTCTAACTGGAGGTCGGCTGTGACCAGCGATGCTGCAGAATTTGAAAAGGCACGAATGGAGGGTGAAAGGGAGAAACATGACAAGAGGAAAAAGGCGTATCAAGCCAACCCTGACCGGGACCACCTTCCATATGGAAACTGATGTCCTCACTGGAGGAGAACATGCAGATCATAGAATCAAAGAGTTGGAGGAGACCTCCTGGGCCATCCAGTCCAACCCCATTCTGCCAAGAAGCAGGAATATTGCACTCAAATCACCCCTGACAAATGGCCATCCAGCCTCTGCTTAAAAGCTTCCAAAGAAGGAGCCTCCACCACACTCCGGGGCAGAGAGTTCCACTGCTGAATGGCTCTCAGTCAGGAAGTTCTTCCTCATGTTCAGATGGAATCTCTGATCAAGAATAGGGCTCCACAACCACCTACGGACCCACCACCAAAACACCACATCTGGAAGACCATCATCCTTGAGCTATGAGGGATCATCTAAGTAATTAAGTAAGCTAAAATAACTACTATAGAATGGCAGGGAGGGGTATTATTTGCCCGGGTGTGGTTTGCTTCTTTAGAACAAAGTGAGAACTAGGGAACTTCTGTTCAAATATTAACCTTGACAAGCATATTTGTTTTTAAAATAATGGCATCCTTTGACGTAGTGTGCCATTCGCACTCAGGATGCCGCTCTTCTTATGAGCACAGCTAATTGATTGAAATCCTTTGAAACATGGGTTCTCTTCCTTTGCTACAAGTTTTCCAAGTGCATTGCACAAAGATAATACACTATTATTATTATTATTATTATTATTATTATTATTCAGGTCATCCATGTACAACAGATGTGGAAATAATAATAATAATAATAATTATTATTATTATTATTATTATTATTATTATTATTATTATTATATAATATAGTGTTACACCCATGGATGTAACATGGCCAGGTTGATAATGCCCAAATGGAGCCTCCTTGTGCAGAGGCAGTCTACCTTTATGAGACCCAGATCCTGGAGATGAATACAAATTTGCAATTCTTATAATGCCCAAATGGAGCCTCCTTATGCAGAAGCAGCCTAATAATGGCGAGCCAACCAGGAGCCCCTGCCTTGAAGCCGATCTCACCTGCAGCAAGGAGTTCCACAGTTCCTGGTTGCCCAACTGGGCCAGCATCGATGAGAATGTTGCCACAGCAGCAGCTTCAACTTCGAGACCTCCTTTTGCTTTGTATTGCTTTGCTTCCTTCCCCTTAACCTAACATTGTAACAAATCCCCTAATAAAGTATCAATTAATTGTAACTTTTTCCTCTCCATAGTGATACTTTGTGTCTTTTACTGCCTCCAAACTCTTTCAAGCATGAACTTTCTCTCTCCTGGGCCACAGGCAGCTGCTGGCCTGCCCGGGATGTGATTCTCGCATCCCGGGGAGGCCGGAACTGCATTCCTCTGAACTGTGGATACTGAAACCCATCGGGTCCCCATATCCACAGGTCAACAGATCGCTCCAAAATCGATGCCATCCTTCTCCTAGACTAATTTCAAGACTAATGGCTATCTCACTTTTGCTCTATTAACTCCTCTGTCCCAGGAATAACCTTTTTTGCACCTAAAACTCAACATGGAGCCCAGCTGGCTCCCCAAAGCCACAACGTTGCTGCCGCCGTCTCGTCAATGCCCAAGAGCCCATTGACCTGGGGAACCTGCCGCAGTCACCCCTTGGGACCCCTGGGAAACAGACACGCCATGGGATCTATAGTTTTCTCCACTCCCAGACATGGATCCTGACCTTCAGCATTTGCAATGATTCCTATAGGAACTCTCATGGATTCTGCAACTTTCCTTGAACTTTGATCAACTTTTAAAACTTTTTAAACCTTTTTAGAAACTTTTTCTTCCCCAAACCTCATGAATTTCCACTATGGTTTTTAGACTTTCAATTGACTTTTGGTGGGTGGGGTGGATTGATATGAATTCCTTTCCCCTCTTTATGAATGTACGTCTTATGAACCCCATATATGTATCTGTATAAAATATGAAATGCCACCTCTTCGTGACCCCAGCACATCGAAATCTCAGGAAGAATCTTTTTATTTCCTGAGGTAGGTTTTTCCCTAACTGAAAGGACTCAACATAAACTTCTTGTATTGTCGAAGGCTTTCATGGCTGGAATCACTAGGTTCTTGTGGGTTTTTTCAGGCTATAGGGCCATGTTCTAGAGGCATTTCTCCTGACCTTTCGCCTGCATCTATGGCAAGCATCCTCACCTCTGAGGATGCTTGCCATAGATGCAGGCAAAACGTCAGGAGAAATGCCTCTAGAACATGGCCCTATAGCCCGAAAAAACCCACAAGAACCTATATAAACTTCTTGCATGGACAATACAATAGGTACACCTTCAGGCTTCGGAGCATGGCCGCCTGAAGGAAGTGCCCCAGGTGATTCAATCAATCTTCACAAAGGGGACATCCTGCCTTCGGGAAGGTTTGGATGTCCCCAACTGCCTCACCCTTTGTCTTCATACCTTTGGCTGAAACCAAAGACCAGATAACATGAATTGATCCCATACCCAGGACTGGAGATTACCGAGGCTTGGCATCCACGCCAGCCACAGATGTTTATTTCACCTACATGAAACAATAGAAAAGCTTGCTTGAGGACTCTTAGAGTTATTGCCGGCAATTGGACAAAACATTAAGTTATTTTAATCCACTCATCTTTTCCTCCCAGTTCATTGTTTCCCACTCGGACTGCCTCCTCGCTCCCCATTGCCTGAGAAGCCGAAGCGGCGCTGACTTTCCCATTGGCTGAGGCGCGCCTGAACCGGCTGCACCTCCCCTCCAGCTGATGACTCCAACCAATCAGTGTGAAGCCGGCAAAGGGGGCGGGGGCGGGAAATTTGAATTTGACAGCTCTGCTTCTCTATAAAAATGTACTGTTCTGCCTTGCAAAACAAGTCAGTTTTTGGCAAGGGATTACAGCTTGACATCCGTACCAGCTGGAATGAAATAAAGGCAACTCGGTGGCATTTTCTTCAACTTGGTGAGACTTTTATTGGAAAATCAGGGAAAACTTTATTGGGTGCTTCTTTTCTCACCAGGGCTGAAAGGACTCTCTTTGGTGGGTCTGGCAAAGACCCCTAAATTCTTACTCGATACCACTACCTTTAATAGGGCTGAATCCTGGAGACAATTGCAAAGGAAGCCAGCTTGGAAGACATAAACATGAATGGGGATCCTGTGCTCCTAACCCCAGAAAATGTGGATGTTTGGCCATAATAACGTCATGGGGGGGGGGCAGTTCTGATCTCTAATGGCAAGGAGTTCCAAAGTCGAGGGGCCACCATCGAGAAGGCCCTGTCCCTCGTCTCCACCTCCGCTTGCACAAGCACGGCTGGTAGGGACGAGGGACAGGGCCTTCTCGATGGAAACTAACAAAGACCTGGTTGTGGAACACGGCATTTGACAACTGATTTAATTCTTTGCCCACATGAAAGGAGGATGATGAATGGGATTGTGATGGTGTTGGACGATTTGGCTCTTTTAACTGGGATGATAATGTTTTAATGTGTATGGTGCTGATATTTTAATCGTGTAATGAAGTGGCATTGTGTTGTTATTGTATATTTTTTGTATGTTAACACATGTTGTGAACCGGTCCGAATCCCTCTTTGAAGGTGAGAGGGTCAGTATATAAAACCTCGAAATAAATAAATAAAATAAATAATAACGTGATGTTCTCCTTTATGTTGAATAGGTGCATGTTGTCCTTTGATACACAAACCACCCCCAATTCCCTGTCAGGAGTCAATTTCTGACGGCATGAAGACATCATAAATTCCCTCCGTGACATCCTGACTGAATCATCCTGGCTGCCTCAATTCTCTCTGTGTGACATTTTGAAGTCAGAACAGGGCGCTGGAAACCTTGTATTGGAAGTTGTGAAGCAACAAGTTCTAATAAGGAAACTGGGAAGAAGGGGGAGAGGGGCAGAAAAGGTGTATAAAAGGAAGTGGAGGTGGGAACAAGTCAGTAGTGTCTTTCTTTGCTGCAGAGATACGTGCAATATATCCATTTCAAAGCAGAACCGGCTTGTGAGTGGTTATTTAATATTGCTATATAGATCCTACAGTCTTGCATTCCCCATCCTCAAACATTAAGGCAAAAAGGCGCAACCCGGGGAGAAATCGAGGCAGCTGTAGGGCTCGAGATCCTTTTATTTTTCACCTTGACGGTGCTCTTTTTTGGTTTTTACATGAGTTAGAAAAAATAAATCTTATATCCATCATTAAAAAAGTGCATTGTTGTTTCAAAGCTGACTTTATTTGCTATGTTGCTAAAATGCAAGGAAGGCGGTCGGCCCTGTGGCTGGCCCTCCCCTTCCGTTGCTTAATAAGACACATCACCAAAAAAATAAAATATATATAATATAATAATATTAATAATAATACAGCACAATGGGGTAGGTAAATAACAACAACAATAATAAAAAAATAATAGAAATATTCCCCCGTTCCCTTAGCAGGTGTATTATCAACATAAACAATATTGAAAGCAGGTTAAAATAAAAAGTCCGTAGAACTGGAAATAATAATCAGCGTCATAATATTGTCCTTTTGGGGGAAGAAAAAAATAAACAACATCTAAAGCTTGGTCACAAGAAAAAGGGGGGGGGGGGGGGGAAAGTCTGTAGACATTCGGTCAAGCGGCATAGAGAGAGGCCCGAAGCAAAGCGAGGCAGCAGTTGGTCCCCCAGTTTGGAAAGCTCACTGGTCGGACTGGGAGAGGAGAAGAGGCAAGAGTGGTGTCCAAAGCAAGGGCAAAAGGGACGAGGATTCGCACTCGGAGCACGGCAAGCGGCGGTTCGGAGCTAATAGAGAAGTTACAGGGCAAAGCAGCTCAGGCTTGGGAGGAGAACAACCCTTGTTTACTTTGCTAGGCCAACTCAACAAAGGCAGGGCGTTGGAAAGAGCACGCTGAAAGTGGGCACCAAAGGGATACCTAGTGCGGCATTCAATGTTCATAGCAAACTAGAGCTGGAGGAGAACCTAAAGGCCATCTAATCCAACCCCATTTCCACCATGGAGGAAGATAGGCACCATCAAAGCACTCTTGACATATGGCCATCCAACCTCTTGCTTCCTTGGCCAAGTGGACAGAGGGCACCAAAGGGATATCTAGTGTGGCATCCAATGTTCATAGCATACTAGAGCTGGAGGGGAACCTAAAGGCCATCTAGTCCAACTCCATTTCCACCATGGAGGAAGAAAGGCACCATTAAAGCACTCGACAGATGGCCATCCAACCTCTTGCTTCCTTGGGCAAGTGGACAAAGGGCACCAAAGGGATATCTAGTGCGGCATTCAATGTTCATAGCAAACTAGAGCTGGATGGGAACCTAAATATGCTATTATCATAGCATTCTAGAGCTGGAAGGGAACCCCAAAGGCCATCTAGTCCAACCCCATTTCCACCATGGAGGAAGAAAGGCACCATCAAAGCAGTCTCGACATATGACCATCCAACCTCTTGCTTCCTTGGCCAAGTGGATGGAGGGCACCAAAGGGATATCTAGTGCGGCATCCAATGTTCATAGCATACTGGAGCTGGAAGGGAACATAAAGGCCATCTAGTCCAACCCCATTTCCATCATGGAGGAAGAAAGGCACTATCAAAGCACTCTCGACAGAGGGCCAGACAGCTTCTTGTTCCTTTGGGCACAGGGCACCAAAGGGATATCTAGTGTGGCATTCAATGTTCGTAGCATTCTAGAGCTGGAAGGGAACCCCAAAGGCCATCTAGTCCAACCTCATTTCCACCATGGAGGAAGAAAGGCACCATTAAAGCACTCTTGACAGATGGCCAGACAGCCTCTTGCTTCCTTGGGCATGTAGATAGAGGGATGCCTAGTGTGGCATTTATTGTCTATATTGAATCCTATAGTTGGAAAAGGCTCTCAAGGATCCTACAGTGAGAAGGGAACCCCAGATGCCATCTAGTCCAATCCCATGTCTACCATACAGGAAGACACAATCCAAGCCCTCCCAACAGATGGCCAATGAAGGCAGGGAGCTGGATGCTTTGCAAAGAGCAGACTGCGTCTCAGAATTGCAAGTGGGCACTAAAATAACCCCTAGTTTGTCTTTTCTTGTTTGCAGAATTAGAAGTGAACCCCATAGGTCATCTAGTCCAATCTCAAGTCTACCATGTGGGAAGACACAATCCAAGCCCTCCTGACAGATGGCCCTCCAGCCTCTGCATCATTGTTCAAAGAGAAGGGATTCTCAAAGGCCATCTAGTCCATTCCCAGGTCTACAGTGCAGGAAGACACAATCCAAGCCCTCCCGACAGAGGGCCCTCCAGCCTCTGAACCCCAAAGGCCATCTAGTCCAATCCCAGGTCTATCATGCGGGAAGACACAATCCAAACCCTCCTGACAGATGGCCCTCCAGCCTCTGTATCGTTGTTCATAGTTAGAAGGGAATCCCAAAGGCCATCTAGTCAAATCCCAGGTCTATTGTCCAGGAAGACACAACCCAATCTCTCCTGACAGATGGCCTTCCAGCCTCTGTATTGTTGTTCATAGAGTTAGAAGGGAACCCTGAAGGCCATCTAGTCCAATCCCAGGTCTACCATACAGGAAGACACAATTCAAGCCTTCCCAACAGAGGGCCATCCAGCCTCTGTATCATTGATCATAGTTAGAAGGGAATCCCAAATGCCATCTAGTCTAATCCCAGGTCTATTGTGCAGGAAGACACAACCCAAGCCCTCCCAACAGATGGCCATCCAGCCTCTGTTGCTGCAAGCCTTCAGGTCATTCTCTGTCTTGCCAAGGTTTGGCCAACTCCTCAAGTGGACAGTGAACAAGGAAGGCCTTCAAGGAAGGGGAAGCGAGAGAATCTAGGGTTGAAACCACCACTGAAAGAGCCAGGAATGGGAAATCAAGGAGAGAGCATCGAAGGAAGGAATGCCTCACAATATCAAGAGAAGCCGCTGTACAGAAGAAGAAAAGTCCATTCACAGTATATCGTTTCCGGTCACCCAAAGAAGTCCCAAACCATTGACCCTGAAACCGAGCAAAGGCAAGCGGGGCCGGCCCTTCGGGAAGAGGAATCATTTTGGGGAAAGTGCCAGAGCGGTTCGGAAAGGCCATTCGAAAAGGGGGAAGACCCCCAATAACACAACATTCGTGGGGTCCAGGTTATCAGCGTAAAGCCACCGGGTTGGATTCAATTCTGATTTTCATCTGACTGCGCAACGGTTGCTTTTGGATTCTGCAACCCACAAATCCCTGGGATTTGTAGTTTTGCGAAAGTTTACTGCTTGCGTCCTTGGCATACTATAAATCCCAGGGTTTTATAAGGAGATCAAAGTGTCACCGTCGTGAAAAGAGACTAAAAAGACTTGGGCTTTCAGCTGTTGGGACAGTAAATAATAATAATAGTAAACAACAATAATAATACTTTATTTAAATGTCATTTCCAATGGGTGGCAACCCTTTTGTGGTTTGCAAATAATAATAATACTTTATTTAAATGTCATTTCCAGTGGATGGCAACCCTTTTGTGGTTTGTAAATAATAATAATAATAATTATTATTATTTAAATGTCATTTCCAATGGATGGCAACCTTTTTGTGGTTTGTAAATAATAATAATAATAATAATAATAATAATAATAATAATAATAATACTTTATTTAAATGTCATTTCCAATGGATGGCAACCCTTTTGTGGCTTGTAAATAATAATAATAATAATAATAATAATACTTTATTTAAATGTAATTTCCAATGGATGACAACCCTTTTGTGGTTTGTAAATTATTATTATTATTATTATTATTATTATTATTATTTAAATGTCATTTCAAATTGATGTCAAACCTTTTGTGGTTTGTAAAATAATAATAATAATAATAATAATAATAACAATAATACTTTATTTAAATGTCATTTCCAATGGATGGCAACCCTTTTGTGGTTTGTAAATAATAATAATAATAATAATAATAATAATAATAATAACAATGATACTTTATTTAAATGTAATTTCCAATTGATGGCAACCCTTTCATGGTTTGTAAATAATAGTAAACAATAATAATACTTTATTTAAATGTAATTTTCAATGGATGGCAACCCTTTTGTGGTTTGTAAATAATAATAATAATAATAATAATAATAATAATAATAATAATACTTTATTTAAATGTCATATCGAATTGATGGCAACCCCTTTGTGGTTTGTAAACAATAATTATTATTATTATTATTTATTTAAATGTCATTTCCAATGGATGGCAACCCTTTCGTTGTTTGTAAATAATAATAACAATAATAATACTTTATTTAAATGTCATTTCCAATGGATGGCAACCCTTTCGTGGTTTGTAAATAATAATAATAACAATAATAATACTTTATTTAAATGCTATTTCCAATGGATGGCAACCCTTTCGTGGGTTTTTCCCCAGGCTAGACTTATTCACAATGGACTTGCCATGGCTTTCCTCTGAGGCTGAGAAAGTGTGACTTGCATTAAGGTCACCCAACACGCTAACCTGGATCTACGCTGCCAAATAACACAGTTTAAACTTATATAATAATAATAGTACTTTATTTAAATGCCTCCAATTTATTTCCAATTGATGCCAGTCCTTTCATGTTTTTTTCCTAGGTGAGACTCATTCATGGGCTTCCTCTGAGGCTGAGAGAGTGTGACTTGCATTAAAGTCACCAGATAACATAAATGGCTGGATCTACACAGCCAAATAATGCAACATAAGCTGCATTATATGGTCGAGTGCAGTTGCATATGTTTGTAGCTTGAATTGCATTATATGGGCCTATAAAAGGGAAAGGTTTCCCCTAACATTAAGCTGGAAAGGAACCCCAAAGGCCATCTAGTCCAACCCCATTTCCACCATGGAGGAAGAAAGCCACCATCAAAGCACTCTTGACAGATGGCCATCCAGCCTCTTGCTTCCTTGAGCAAGTGAATGAAGGCCACCAAAGGGATACCTAGTGCAGCATTCAATTATCATAGCATAGTTGTGTCGAACTCTGGTGCTCATCTCCATTTCTGAGCCAAAGAGCTGGCGTTGTCCGTAGACGTCTCCAAGACCATGTGGCCAGCATGTCTGCATAGAGCGTCATTACCTTCCTACAGAAGCGGTACCTATTGATCTACTCACATTTGAATATTTTTGAACTGTTAAGTTGGCAGAAGCTGGGGCTAACAACAGGAGCTCACCTCGCTCCCCAGATTCGAATCGTCAACCTGCAACTCAGTGGTTTACCCTGTTGCGCCACCAGGGGGCCTAATTACTGAGCATATAATGTGGTGTGAACTGCGTCATTTGGCAGTGTAGATCCAGCTCTAATCAAACCCTCAAATTAATTATGGCATTATATACTGACCATGTAATGCAGTCCAAACTGCGTCATTTGACAGTGTAGATCCAACCTCAGTCAAACCCTCAAATCGGTTATGGCATTATATACTGACTATGTAATATAGTCCAAACTGCGTCATTTGACAGTGTAGATCCAGCCTCAGTCAAAGCCTCAATTATGGTATTATATACATTAATTATGGCATTATAGACTGACCACGTAATGCAGTCCAAACTGCATTATTTGGCAGTGTAGATCCAATCCAACCCTCATCCCATTATGGCACACTGGCTCCTCACAGAGAGGTCCCTAAAACCCTTAAAGTGACAACATGTGCAAATTTTGGCATTCTTTACCAACCAGGTAAATAATAATAATAATAATAATAATAATAATAATAATAAAGATCCAAGAAGTGCAACCCATTGACATCTGCAGTATTTACTCAAAAGCAAAGTTAGCACAAAGTCATACTGTCAAGACCTATAAGATATATATCTATATATATTAAAATAAGGGATCTATGTATATTAAAATAAAATCATTTTGTGCATTTCGAGCATTACATTTTTTTTGGTCTTGGGCAAGTGGACAGAGGTCACCAAAGGGACGCCCAGTGTCATTATTATTGACCTATAGCAACCCAAAATATTCATTGTGCCACAACGGACCATTCGGTTTCTACTTCGCCGTTGTGTTCCCAATCTATGTTGAGGGGTTTTCTTTGTACAGAAGAGGCTTGCCTTTGTGAGGCTGAGAGAGTGTGACTCACCCAAAAGGGTTTCAAGACTGAACGGGGATTCGAACTCGAGTCCCCAGAGTCCCACTCTCTCACGTTCCTCCTTGACTATGGCACGGACTAAATTGGCTCAAAGGAGACACACCAGGTGGAGTTTATGCTCAAACTGGCTGAGAAATAGCATCAAGGTGGCCGTTTTCGAAGCATGCAACTGGCACAAATATTCACAATTAGCAGCCAATACAGAGTTAGCGAGAACACAGCTTTTTGCAGCAAAAAAAGGTGCCAGACACAAATGGGGGAACCCCCATTCATCCTTGTTTTCCCAACGGATCGGGGACGGCCTTTTGCTCGGCTTCGTACAAACAGCAAGCAAACAAGAGACGTCATAGTCCAGCTCATTGGAGAGAACATCAGACCCCATCCAAGGCGAAGGCCCAACCGTTTCCAAAGCAAAAGCCAGGCTCGGAACTCCTCCGGTCGTCTTCTCGCAGCTCGGAAATCCCCAAAACTCGCTCGTTCTCCTCGATCTGAAGCGTCGCGTGGAAACACTAAACACAGAGCATATCTCCTTTGGCAAAAGGTTCTCCATCCGTGCATTTTGGGCGCATTGCATTGTCCATTTCGAGCAAAGTTTCACGACAGCAACAAGTCGAAGCGCAACAACAACAACAACAACAACACGGTTGCGTGGCTGAAATGATGGCGGTTTCGCAGGCTGGGCGGTTTTGTATTTCCCCCTGCACATGAATGCCCAGGTGGGATGTTTTGTACATTGGATGCTCCCGGTTCGGCTAAGACGGTGGTTGCATGCGCCTTTTTAAATTTTCCATCCCTTGGCCCGCCTTTGGCTCACATTGAAGAATAGCGCATGTGGTTTTTAGCGTATGCCTTATGGGGGTTGGTTTGGTTTGGTCTGTTTGAGTGTGGGCCTTGTTTGTTTGTTTGTTTTGAGTTTTCACAAAGCAAGGAGCGAGGGAGAGTTCAGGGAATCGGAGGAGTGGTCGCTGCTGCTGTTCCGCTGGTGGCTTGCTCCGCAGCTGGCTCCCTCTGGGTAGGTGAACACAAACGAAGACGTATAGGAAGGGTTAACGGGGTACGGGTCGGTCAGCGCTTCACCATGTGTAAAGTAAGAACTAGAAAACGCTACCTCCGCCGGGAGTCCACCAAGGCTCTGCTGCGGCTGCTGCTGCGGCTGGTAATGGACGGGCAGCGGGGCATAGGCCGTGGGCGCAAAGGGGTCCTCTTTGACCGGCAGGCCCAAGGCGCCCACCTCGCTGGCGGAGGAAGAGGCCCCCAAGTCTGGACCCAGCTCCTCGTAAGGGATCTTGCAGCTGGGCTTGTGAGCCACCAGGACAAACTCCAAGCGCTCCCGCTCCTTCTGCAGTTCGGCGATCTCCGACTCCAGCTCCGCTTTCTCTTCCTCCAGTTGGTCCGTCTCCTGCGGAGGAAGCACCAGAGTCAGGGCAGCAGGAGAAGGAGCGTCGGTGGAAGGAAATCCATAACTAACTATCACAGCCTGGCTGACCCCGTCTCACACTGACCGACCATGACAGACACCTTATGGGGTGTAGTCTTGTAGGACATCCCCAAAAGACCCTAAAGGAGAACCCATCACTATCACAGCCCAGCTAACTCCATCTTGCGCTGACCGACCATGAGAAGGTCACTGACTAAACACCTTATGGGGTGTAGTCCTCTAGGACATCCCCAAGAGACCCTTGTCCCCAAGAGACCATCTTGTGCTGACCAACATGAGAAGGTCACTGACTAAACACCTTATGGGATGTAGTCTTCTAGGACATCCCCAAAAGACCCTAAATGAGAACCCATCACTATCACAGCCCGGCTAACTCCATCTTGCGCTGACCGACCTTGAGAAGGTTGCTGACAAATGCCATATGGGGTGTTGTCTTCTAGGGCATCCCCAAGAGACCCTTGTCCCCAAGAGACCATCTTGTGCTGACCAACATGAGAAGGTCACTGACTAAACACCTTATGGGGTGTAGTCTTCTAGGACATCCCCAAGAGACCCTAAATGAGAGCCCATCACTATCACAGCCTGACTAACTCCATCTTGCACTGACTGACCATCAGAAGGTCACTGACTAAACACTTTATGGGGTATAGTCTTCTAGGACATCCCCAAGAGACCCTAAATGAAAACCCATCACTACCACAGCTCAACCAACTCCATCTTGCACTGACCGACCATGAGAAGGTCACTGACTAAACACCTTATGGGTTGTAGTCTTCTAGGACATCTTCAAAAGACCCTAAATGAGAGCCCATCACTGTCACAGCCCGACTAACTCCATCTTGCACTGACCGACCGTGAGAAGGTCACTGACTAAACACCTTATGGGGTATAGTCTTCTAGGACATCCCCAAGAGACCCTAAATGAGAACCCATCACTATCACAGCCCAACTAACTCCATCTTGCACTGACTGACCATGAGAAGGTCACTGACTAAACACCTTATGGGTTGTAGTCTTCTAGGACATCCCCAAAAGACCCTAAATGAGAGCCCATCACTATCACAGCCTGGCTAACTCCATCGTGCGCTGACCAACCGTGAGAAGGTCACTGACTAAACACCTTATGGGTTGTAGCCTTCTAGAACATTCCCAAAAGATCCTAAATGAGAGCCCATCACTATCAGAGCCCAGCTGACACTGTCTTGCACAGACTGAGCATGAGAAAGTTGCTGACAAACACCTTACAGAGATTTTGTCTTCTAGGACAGGGCTTCTTAAACTCATGGCAAGCACAGCTGAAGCATTTGCTGCTTGTGATTGCAAAAAACAGCCACTAGGTGGCAAGCTTTGTCCCCTAGGACATCTCCCATGCTGACCAACTATGAGAAGGTCCTTGACAAACACCTTATGGAGTGTAGTCTTATAGGACAGGCTTCTTAAACTCAGGGCAAGCACAGCTGAAGCATTTGCTGCTTCGGTTGCTAACAACCACTAGGTGGCAAGTTTTGTCCTCCAGGACATCCCCAAAAGTTCCTAAAGGAGAGCCCATAACTATCACAGCCTGGCTGTGTTTGTCTCACACTGACCAACCATGAGAAGGTAACTGACAAACAACTTACAGGGACTTTGTCTTCTAAGACAGGGCTTCTTAAACTCACGGCAAGCACAGCTGAAGCATTTGCTACTTGCAGTTGCTAACAGTTTCATGCAATTGCATAAAACAACCACTAGGTAGTGAGTTTCATCCTCTAGAAAATCCCCAAAAGTTCCTAAATGAGAGCCCAGAACTATCACAGCCTGACTGACTCCATTGTTTGCAATGAGTCTTCTAGGACAGTGCTTCTTAAACTCACGGCAAGCACAGCTGAAGCATTTGCTGCACACAGTTGCTAACGGATCCGTGTAATTACATAAAACAGTCACTATATGATTTTTTTTGTGACCCTCACATTCAGTCCAAAGATCTCAAATGGGGTCACTTTGCTGTAGGGCACCCCAAAAAGTCCCTGCTTGTGGTTGCTAGGAGATTCATATAATTCAATAAAGTAACCACTAGGTAGCAACCTTTGTCCTCTAGGACATCCCCCAAAGCTTCTAAATGATAATCTATAACTTTCACAGCCTGGCTGACTCTGTCTCACACTGACCTTCTTGTCCTTACAGGGGATTAGTCTTCTAGAACACATCCAAGAGTCCCTAAATGAGAGCCCAGAACTATCACAGTCTGGCTTGACTCTAGTCTCACACTAAACAATTATTATTATCATATTTATTTATACCCCGCTTTCTCTCCTGCAAGAGACTCATTAGAAGGTCATTAATAAACGCCTTACAGGGGTATAGCCTTCCAGGAACAGGCTTCTTAAACTCACAGCAAGCATAGCTGAAGCATTTGCTGCTTGTGGTTGGTTCCTAACAGATCTGTGTAATTGCATAAAATAATCACTAGGTGTCAAGCTACATGGTTTCTTTTTTCCATTGAGCCCCACATTTTGTTTGGGGAACCCAAATTAGTCTTCTAGGATAGGGCTTCTTAAACTCAGAAAAAGCACAGCTGAAGCATTTGCTACTTGTGGTTGGTTCCAAACTGTTCTGTGTAGTTGCATAAAACAACCACTAGGTGGCAAGCTACATGATTTATTTTTTCCCATGAGCCCTTCTAGGACAGGGCTTCTTAAACTCAGAGCAAGCATAGCTGAAGCATTTGCTTCTTGTGATTGGTTCCTAACAGATCTGTGTAGTTGCATAAAACAACCACTAGGTGGCAAGCTACATGATTTCTTTTTTCCCATGAGTCCCACATTCTCTTTGGGGAATGCAAATTAGTCTTCTAGGACAGGGCTTCTTAAACTCAGAGCAAGCACAGCCGAAGCATTTGCTGCTCGAAGTTGCTAACAAATGTAATTGTATAAAACAGCCACTAGGTGGCAAGCTACACATTTTTTGTGACCCTCATACTCAGTTTAGGTCACTTTACTCTAGGACACCCCAAAAACTCTCTAAAATGGGACTCTGTAACAATCACAGCCCCATCTGACTCTATGAGAAAGCATTGTCGAAGGCTTTCATGGCCGGAATCACTGGGTTGTTGTAGGTTTTTCCGGGTTATATGGCCATGTTCTGGAGGCATTTTCTCCTGACGTTTCGCCTGCATCTATGGCAAGCATCCTCAGAGGTAGTGAGGTCTGTTGGAACCCATTTTCCTACTTCCAACAGACCTCACTACCTCTGAGGATGCTTGCCATAGATGCAGGCGAAACGTCAGGATAAAATGCCTCCAGAACACGGCCATATAACCCGGAAAAACCTACAACAACGCATCTATGAGAAAGTGTTTGATCAATACCAACAGAATCTTAGTCCTCTAGGACGAAGTTTCCTTCAACTTTTCCCACCCGTGACTCCTTTGAGCCTGAGAAATTTTTTACATGATCCCAAGTATATAGATAGGCTGATTTTCCTTTTCTATGAAGCGCTGCTGAAGCATTGGCTGCATAATCCTTACTAACAAGAGTCATGTAATTGCATAAAGTGGCCACTAGGTGGTGAACTACACAATGTCCAATTAGGGAACCCACAGTTTAAGAAGCTTTGCTCCAGGAAACTCCAAAAAGTTTGTGTACTTATTGCAACTCAGCTGATCCTGTCTCATGTTGACCAACCATGAGAAGGTGGTTGATAAACACCTACAGGGACACTGTGAACATTGGAATGGTACACTTCTGGTCAACCCTATTTGAGGACCAGTTTAGGAGATAGACCCCATGTTCTGTCTTTGGCATTATCTCCCTCAGTCCTATAGCTCTCAGAGGACCATTCAGCACAGCCATAAACATCTAAGTTGTGGAGCACAACTCAACCCTCTGTTGGCACCATATGTGAGCTGAATGGTACTCAACTGAATGTGCAAGCTTGCAGGTTTGTTTTAGGACACTGCAGGTGTTTTGGCACCCTCTTCTCCTAATGAGTAAGGTTCCCACAAGCAACTACTCACCGCTTGAAGGCGGTCCGTCAGCTCTCGGCGCCGATTCCGGCATTTGGCGGCAGCCAACTTGTTCCTCTCTCGACGGACACGCCGTTTTTCTTCTTCTTCGGGAGTCAGCTGCAAGAACAAGATAGAGGAGCTCGGTCATCCCATGGAGGAGGGCCAGAAAACCATTCCCTTTTGAGACACGAGACCCACCCAGGGACCTTGGCTGTGCGCTGGCAACTATGCAGGTAACTAACACGTTTCAGCCTTAAGACAGAGCCAGGAAGGACGGAGACCCTTTGGACGTACACGGGACATCACAACAGAGGTTTGGTGGACCGTAAGATAGAATGGTGGCATGAAGCCAGATGGATAAACTATTACGGTAGGAGCCCCTAAAGTAGAAAAACCCAAACTAGCACAACAATGGAGCTTGCAATGGTTCACCGGTATTGTCAGAACTTTTGCAAGATACATAGGTGGGAAATTCCTTATTATGACTCATATCACCTTTCGCATCCTTGGTTTGCAACTCGGGCCTAGGTAGGAACCCCTAGCAAATGATCAGAGCGGAACATTGGGGGGGGGGGGGGGCAAACGAATCCTGGAAATGAAGCAAAAGGCACTCTCCGTCTGCGACTGAGTTTGCAGGGAAACCCTGTTTTTGTTCCAGCATGTCAGGAGAGGAAGGTGAAGTGGCCAAGTGAGGAAGGTTGAAGCACCCAGGTGGGAAGGGTGAAGTGGCCTGGTGGGAAAGGATAAGTCACACAGTGGAGAAATGTGGCCAGGTGGGAAAGACGAAGTGGCCCGGTGGGGAGGGTGAAGTGGCCAAGTGGGAAAGGTGAAGTGATCTGGTGGATTAATGTGAAGTGGCCAGGTGGGAAAGACAAAGTGGTCTGGTGGGGAGGGTGAAGTGGCCAGGTGGGAAAGGAGAAATGACCAGGTGGGAAAAGGTGAAGTGACTAGGTAAGAAAGGTGAAGCGAGTGACCGGGTGGGGAAAGGTGAAGTGTCACAGAGGAGAGGGTGAAGTGGCCAGGTGGAAAAGGAGAAATGACCAGGTGGGAAAAGGTGAAGTGACCAGGTAAGAAAGGTGAAGTGAACTGGTGGGGAAAGGTGAAGAGTCACAGAGGAGAGCGTGAAGTGGCCAGGTGGGAAAGGAGAAATGACCAGGTGGGAAAAGGTGAAGTGACCAGGTAAGAAAGGTGAAGTGAACTGGTGGGGAAAGGTGAAGAGTCACAGAGGAGAGCGTGAAGTGGCCAGGTGGGAAAGGAGAAATGGCCAGGTGGGAAAAGGTGAAGTGACCAGGTAAGAAAGGTGAAGTGACTGACCGGGTGGGGAAAGATGAAGTGTCACAGAGAGTGTGAAGTGACTAGGTAGGAAAAGGTGAAGTGACCCAGTGGAGAAATGTGAAGTGGCCAGGTGGGAAAGACAAAGTGGCTTGGTGGAAAGGGTGAAGTGGCCCAGTGGCCGGGTGGGAAAAGTTAAAGTGGCCAGGTGGGGAAAGGTGAATATTTAGAGAGGAGAGGGTGAAGTGGCCAGGTGGGGAAAGGTGAAGTTTTAGGGAGGAGAGGGTGAAGCGGCCAGGTGGGGAAATACAAAGTTTTAGAGAGGAGAGGTTGGCCCGGTGGGGAAAGGTGAAGTGGCTAGGTAGGGAAAGGTGAAGTGAACCTGTAGGAAAGGTGAAGTGACCAAGATTGGACGGACAGGACAAGAAAGGTTTGAGTTAGTAACCTCGTTGCCGATTCCCCAGAGGAAGTTCCACAGGAGGAGCAAGGCCCTACATTCCTCCTCCCCGCTCACCGTTTCCTCCCGCGGCCTTCGGGGGCGGGCCCTGGTGGGGCGCGGCGGTGGCGGTGGCGCAGGGGCCACAGAGGGTCCCGAGACGTAGCCGCTCATCCCGGGAGTGGCGTAGCTGGTCCCGGGCAGGTCGTAGGGGTCCACCGTGGGCTGGGGCTGGGGCGGCTGCTGCGACTGAGCCATGGAGGAGATCAGGGTGGGCTGCACCAGCCACTGGAGGTCTTGGCTAGTCGATATGGCAGTCACTGTTGGCACAAAGGATCCAGGCATTTCCCCAAGGCCGCTGCACTCCTGCGGAGGGAACACAAGGACAAGCCCAGCTCAGAACCTTTGCAGGTTGAGAAGACCCAGAGACATTGGCCTTCAACATGGCATCAACACTGATGACTTCTTTTCTAAGCGTTGGCAAACTTTGGCCCTCCAGGTGTTTTGGACTCTAACTCTCACAATTCCTAACAGCCGGTAGGCTGTTAGGAATTGTGGGAGTTGGAGTCCAAAACACCTGGAGGGCCAAAGTTTGCCCAGGCCTGCTCCATAGCCTTTCCCAAGCAAGATGCCTCCAAGACTACAACACCCATCATCCTATGATTGCTAATCAAGGACGTTCTCGCCATTGTCCTTCAACACCAGCTTGAAGAAGGCTTCACACCAAGCAGTTTTCCCATTGCAACTTCAACCTTAGAGCCAGCCTAAGGCTTTGCAACCCAATTAGATCTTGGAGGACCAGACACATAGACAATATAAGACTACAACACCTATCATCCTATGCTTGCTAGCAAGGACGTGCTCAGCGTTGTCCTTCAACACCACCTTGGAGAAGGTTTCACACCAAGCAGTTTTCCCATTGCAACTTCAACCTTAGAGCCAGCCTAAGGCTTTGCAACCCAATTAGATCTTGGAGGACCAGACACATAGACAATATAAGACTACAACACCTATCATCCTATGATTGCTAGCAAGGACGTGCTCAGCGTTGTCCTTCAACACCAGCTTGGAGAAGGCTTCACACCAAGCAGTTTTCCCATTGCAACTTCAACCTTAGAGTCAGCCCAAGGCTTTGCAACCCAATTAGATCTTGGAGGACCAAACACATAGACAACATAATTATCTTCTCCCAATAGGCTCTGAAGGCCTATTTTGCAGAAGACAAAAACATGGACACACTTTCTTCTCTTTTTTTGTCATAGCAATCCCACAACTTTGTCCTCCAGATGTTTTGGACTTCATCTCCCAGAATTCCTGACCATGAGAGCAGAGTCTTCTGGGAGTTCAAGTCCAAACTTGGACCCATCATCATCATCATATTATTATTATTATTATTATTATTACTTCTACTACATTGTATAATTTGAAAAATGTTCTGTTCCGGACCCATCATCATCATCATCATCATATTATTATTATTATTATTATTATTATTTTACTATATTGTATAATTTGAAAAATGTTATGTTCCTGGTTTGAAAGTGTTATTTCCTGTTTCTTGGATGCCAACTTCGAGCCTCCAGGTGTTTTGGACTTCAACTTCAATTATAATTTCAGGAATGTAGATGCACCCAAGTTGCTTTAAGATTTATTATTTTTATTATTCTATTATTTATTTATTTACTTTATTTGTATACCGCTCTTCTCAGCCCTTATATTATAGATATATAGATATATTGCATCTTATGGCAATTAGATAGATAGATAGATAGATAGATAGATAGATAGATAGTATTTTATGGCAGTTTAGGCTCATATAATCCAAGTCACAGCAAATAATTGCAATTATAATTTCAGGAGTGTAGATGCACCCAAGTTGCTTTAAGATATTATATATGTATATGTATTATTCTATTATGTTATATAGATAGATAGATAGATAGATAGATAGATAGAGATATATATAGATATATTGTATCTTATGGCAGTTTAGATTCATATAATCCTGGTCATGGCAAATAATTGCAATTATAATTTCAGGAGTGTAGATGCACCCAAGTGGCTTTAAGATATTATATATGTATATGTATTATTCTATTATGTTATATAGATAGATAGATAGATAGAGATATATATAGATATATTGTATCTTATGGCAGTTTAGATTCATATAATCCTGGTCATGGCAAATAATTGCAATTATAATTTCAGGAGTGTAGATGCACCCAAGTGGCTTTAAGATATTATATATGTATATGTATTATTCTATTATATTATAAACATAGATATATAGATATATTTTGTATTTTATGGCAGTTTAGACTCAAATAATTATAATTTCAGGAGTGTAGATGTACCCAAGTTGCTTTAAGATTTTATATATATATATATATATATATATATATATATATATATATATATATATATATATATATATATATATATATATATATATATATAAACACACACACATATATATATATTTCTCCAGCCCATTATATGTAGGTATATGCATATGTATATGTATGTATGTATATGTATATATATATATAATTTGGGCTGGAATAAGCTCCTTTTCCCTGTCAAATCAGGGAGCAGATAAGGTGACGTTGCATCCCATAATATGGCAGGCAAAAAAAACTGATGCTCTTCCAATAGGACTTTTATTTTTAGCCCTTCCTTTTTGGGATGCCTTTTCAGAGGAGGGAAAAAAAAGGGATCAAAGCAGAGGCAGGAGGGGGCGTGGCCTAGGGCTGTGCGCCTCAGCCAATCAGCGCGCCGCCCGGGCCCAGCTCCCCTCCCCTTAGCAACGGGGGCGGGCCGGCGTTCCAAAATAACCCGCGCGCGCCTCCAGGGGGAGGACGACGACGAGGAGGAGGCCAAACGCGCCGTACGTGCCTTGCGTCAGCGCGGAGGGTTCCAGGACGTCATGCGTTACGCACAACCCCGCCCCCCCCTCCACCTCTCTCTCCCTCCTTTCGTTCCCACTCGCGGGCGCATGCGCGTTGGCGATCCTGCCGGGCAAAAGAGGTTTGCAGAAAGTTTTGGGATTGGAAACGAGGGGAAAATAGCAGCAAAAATTACCAATAAAATAAAAAAAAAAATCAAATCAAATAAATAAAATAATAAAAAAATCTAATCTAATATAAAATAAATACGAATAATAAATAATAAAATATAAAATAAAATAATAAGAAATCTAATCTAATATAAAATAAATACTAATAATAAATAATCAAATGTAAAATAAAATAATAATAAAAAATCTAATCTAATATAAAATAAATACTAATAATAAATAATAAAATATAAAATAAAATAATAAAAAATCTAATCTAATATAAAATAAATACTAATAATAAATAATAAAATATAAAATAAAATAATAAAAAATCTAATCTAATATAAAATAAATACTAATAATAAATAACCAAATGTAAAATAAAATAATAATAAAAAATCTAATCTAATATAAAATAAATACTAATAATAAATAACCAAATGTAAAATAAAATAATAAAAAATCTAATTTAATATAAAATAAATACGAATAATAAATAATCAAATATAAAATAAAATAATAATATAAAATAAAAGTTTTGGGACTGCAAATGGGGGGAAAATATCAGCAAAAATTAACAATAAAATAAAAAAATCAAATCAAATAAAAATCAAATCTAATATAAAATAAAAATAATAAAAATCAAATCTAATAAAATAATAATAATAAATAATCAAATATAAAATTAAAATAAATATCTAATCTAATATAAAATAAATACTACTAATAAAAATCTAATATAAAATAAAATAAAATAATAATATAAAAATAAAAGTTTTGGGACTGCAAATGGGGGGAAAATATCAGCAAAAATTACCAATAAAAAAATCAAATCAAATAAAAATCAAATATAATATAAAATAAATAATAATAAAATATAAATTATAATATAATAAATAATAAAATAATATATAAAATATTTTAGAAAATCCAATTGCTTTGAAATATTTGGATATAGCTTTTCAAAAAAATACAGTTGCTTTTGGGTATTTTTTACTTTTAGGGAAAAGTATTCGAAGCTTTGGATTTTAAGCCTAAAATAAAATAATAAAATAAAATAATAAGTAATAAAATAAAATATTTGAATATGGCTCTTTTATCCAATTGTTTCCGATTATTTTTGGACTTTTAGGGGAAAGTATTTAGATTTTGGAAAGAAGAGATTTGAAGCCTAAAATAAAATGAAATAATAAAATATTTGGATATGGCTTTTTAAATCTAATTGCTTTAGTTTATTTTTGACCTTTAGGAGAAAGTATTCAAACCTTTGGGAAGAAGGGATTTTAAGCCTAAAATAAAATAAAAAAATAAAATATTTCAACGTGGTTTTTTAAGAAATCCAATTACTTTTGGGTATTTTTGAGTTTTAGAGAAAAGTATTTGAACCTTTGGGAAGAAGGGTTCCTTGGTTAGGAAGCCCAAAAATGGGCAAAATTTGTTTTCCCCAAAAATGGAAACAAATTGAAGCACATTTCTCCCCAAATTTAGCAATAAGAACAACAAGCAGGAACAAAGGAAGAGGAACCGATGTTTGTCACCTGCAAAAGTGTCTGGAAGTCGGAAATGGTCAAGTAATAATAATAATAATAATAATAATGTCCAACGTGTTATCCATTACAAAAGCCAGCATAGTGATCTTTGTTTACAGTGTACTAATATTGATGTGCATCAAATACTACTACTACTACTACTAATAATAATAATAATAATAATAATATCCATCTGGGTTTACTATACAGGTGCACAATAGCCCTTCCAGATTGGCCAGGTAGGCCATTGGCCATTGACCACCTTGATTAGCATCTAATCACCTCTCAACAAAAGTTTGCTCCAGGCACTGTCAGGCCATTATATGCTAATGAAGGTGGTCAGTTGAAACATTCACACCTAGCTCCAGCAGACAAGAGTCCTTTGTCCCACCCTGGTCATTCCACAGATATATAAACCCTTTTTCCTAGTTCCAACAGACCTCACTACCTCTGAGGATGCTTGCCATAGATGCAGGCGAAACATCAGGAGAGAATGCCTCTAGACCATGGCCATATAGCTCGAAAAAACCTACAACAACCCAGTGATTCCGGCCATGAAAGCCTCCAACAAGGTAGGGTTAATGAATAATGATAATATAATACAATGATAATGATAATACAATGATCTTATCCTCCTAGAATGATCCCAGACAGATGATGATGATGATAATGATAATGATAACATAATATATAACAATATTATCATCAGAATACTCTATCCGGGCTTATCATGCAGGACTATAGATGCACAGCCACCCTCCCAGGTTGGCCTTGGTTACAGTCAAAAACAACAACAACAACAACAATACGGGGTCTGGGTTTGCCAGGCAGGACCATGATAGCACAACAGCCCTTTCAGGTTGGCCGGGAAGGGTTATAGACATTAATAATAATGTCCGACGTGTGATCCAATACAACAGCCAGTAGAGTGTCTGCTGTGGACTCATCTTGTTGTGTTTCAAATAATAATATAATGATAATAATAATATAATGATAATGCAGGACCATGGAGGGCAACAATGGGTACAATTTTGCCATGCACGACCATGATAGCACAACCCTTCTGGGTTGGCTGGGTAGGGTTATAGACATGAATAATAATGATATAATAATAATAATAATAATAAATTAATATTAATATTAATGTAATATAATATAATGGAAATATCCTGGGCTTGCCAAGCAATATTCTGGGTTGGCTGGGTATTATTATTATTATTATTATATAATACAATACATTGTAATGGTAATATCCTGGACTTGCCAAGCAATACCATGGTTGGCCAGGTAGGGTTATAGACATGATTAGTAATGATAATATAATAATAAGTATAATAATAATACAATAATAGTCATAAATAATAATAATAATAATAATTATTATTATTATTATTATTATTATTATATATAATATAATGGTAATATCCTGGGCTTGCCAAGCAGGACCATGGTTGGCCAGGTAAGGTTATAGACATTGATGATGATGATGATGATGATGAAAACAATATAATAATATCTATGCGATGCATTTGACACGAAATAAAAAAATATTATAATATAATATAATATAATGGAAATATCCTGGACTTGCCGAGCAATATTCTGGTTTGGCTGGGTATTATTATTATTATTATTATTATTATTATTATTACTATGTTGTTGTTGTTGTTGTCTACAGACATGAATAATAATATAATAATAAATAATAATAATACAATAATATTAATATTAATGTAATACAAATATAATATATAATGGTAATATCCTGGACTTGCCAAGCCATATTCTGGGTTGGCTGGGTATTATTATTATCATTATTGTTGTTATTATTATTTTGTTGTTGTTAATGTCTATAGACATGAGTAATAATAATAATACATTAGTATTAATATAATATAATATAATATAATATAATAGTAAGATTCTGGGCTTGCCAAACAATATTCTGGATTGATTGGGTATTTATTATTGTTGTTGTTGTTATTATTATTATTATGTTGTTGTTGTTGTTGTTGTTAATGTCTATAGACATGAATAGTAATGTTAATAATAATAATAATAATAATAATAATAATACAATAATATTAATATAATAATATGTAATACAATTGTCTGGTTGCCCCTGACACGATAAATAAATAAATATATAATATAATATAATATAATATAATATAATATAATATAATATAATATAATGGAAATATCCTGGACTTGCCGAGCAATATTCTGGGTTGCCTGGGTATTATTATCATTATTATTATTATTATTATTATTATTATTATTATTATTATTATGTTGTTGTTGTTGTTGTTGTTGTTAATATCTATAGACATGAATAGTAATGATAATATAATAACATAATATACTATAATATAATATAATGGAAATATCCTGGACTTTCCAAGCAATATTCTGGGTTGAATAGGTAGTATTATTATGTTGTTGTTGTGAATGCCTATAGCCATGAATAGTAATGATAATATAATAATAATAATAATAATATAATATAATATATAATATACAATATACTATACTATACCATAATATAATATAATGGTAAGATCCTGGACTTGCCAAGCAATACTTTAGGTTGGCTGGGTATTATGATGATGATGATGATGATAATGTTAATGTATATAGATATGAATAATAATATAATAACAATAATACAATAATAATAATATTAATATAATGGTGATATCCTGGGCTTGCCAAGCAGGACCATGGCAGTCCAAGGACATCCCTGCGCGGTGGTCCAGGTGTGTGTCCCCCTCTTCCCCCTCCTTACCTGTGCGGAGGCGTGGCCGGGGCCGGCGGGGCTCCCGAAGGAATCCACGGAGGAGGAGAGGCAGTGGGACTCGGCCAAGGAGGGGCTGGAGCTGCACCGGGACGCCGCCGAGTCGTAGTCTCCGCCGCTGCTGCTGCCGGGGAAGCCCTGGAACATCTCCCCGGGGGGCGTGGGAGGCCCCCTCCGACGCCCGGACGCCGCTTCCCAAGTTCCCACGAGTCCACGCGAGTCCGAAAGAGAACCCCACGGCGCGGAATGAAGCCCTTTCCCTTCCGAGATCCCCAAAAGCCTTCTCCCTACTCAAGCCATCCGGGGCGAAGTCTTCTCTTCGGTGTCTCTCTCTTCCTCGCGTGTTTCCTTCCTTCCGTGGCGAGTTTTCCTTATGAATGAAGTGCGAGCGGGAGCAGCGCCTCCTCTTTATACCCGAGGGGCCCGCCCCCTTCGTGACGTCACGGCAGGATCTCCCCCCAGCCCTCCCCTCCCCGAAGTGGGTCCTCTGCCTCTGCTTCTCTCCTCTTCCACGCGAGCTCTCCCTTCCTTCCGCGTCCCCTTCCCCGTCTCCTCTGTCCGCGGCGGCGGAGCGAGCGCTGCTTTTTGAACACCCAGAAGCCGGGGATCCCCTTGGCTCCGCCCCGGCGGAGTTCCTGTGACGCAATTAGCCATATATGGTCTTGTCTCTCGGCCCTGTGTGTTTGTTTGGTATCCTAGCAATGACGTCAGAGGGAATCCCTTTCTCACAGGCCGCGCCGGCAATGCCAATGCCGAAGCCAAAGCCAATGCCGGCGGGCTCTCGGAGGATGGAAGGAGGGAGGGATGGCTTGCGGCTCCCTTCCTTCTCCGAGGCCGCTCTTCCAGAAATGCCTCGAAGGCTGAGGCCCGGCCAGGGAGGGAAGAAGGGCGCCAAGTTTGGAAGGAGAGCCAAAGGAAGGGGGTGGTTGTTGCTGCTCTCGCTCTCCTCTCCTTCCACTTCTCCCCCTCTCCTTCTTCTCCTTCTTCCTCCTTCTCCTTTTCCTTCTATTCTTCTTTTTCTTTCTCTTCTTCTCCTTCCTCTTCTCCTCCTCTTCTGCTTTCTCTTCTTCTCCTTCTACTCCTTCTCCCTCTCCTCCTCCTCTTCTTCCTTCTATTCCTCTTCTTTTTCTTTCTCTTCTTCTCCTTCCTCTCCTCCTCCTCTTCTGCTTTCTCTTCTTCTCCTTCTACTCCTTCTCCCTCTCCTCCTCCTCTTCTTCCTTCTATTCCTCTTCTTTTTCTTTCTCTTCTTCTCCTTCCTCTCCTCCTCCTCTTCTGCTTTCTCTTCTTCCTCCTTCTACTCCTTCTCCCTATCCTCCTCCTCCTCTTCCTTCTATTTCTCTTCTTCTCCTTCCTCTTCTCCTCCTCTTCTGCTTTCTCTTCTTCCTCCTTCTACTCCTTCTCCCTATCCTCCTCCTCCTCTTCCTTCTATTTCTCTTCTTCTCCTTCCTCTTCTCCTCCTCTTCTGCTTTCTCTTCTTCTCCTTCTACTCCTTCTCCCTCTCCTCCTCCTCTTCTTCCTTCTATTCCTCTTCTTTTTCTTTCTCTTCTTCTCCTTCCTCTCCTCCTCCTCTTCTGCTTTCTCTTCTTCTCCTTCTACTCCTTCTCCCTCTCCTCCTCCTCTTCTTCCTTCTATTCCTCTTCTTCTCCTTCCTCTTCTCCTCTTCTGCTTTCTCTTCTTCCTCCTTCTACTCCTTCTCCCTCTCCTCCTCCTCTTCTTCCTTCTATTCCTCTTCTTTTTCTTTCTCTTCTTCTCCTTCCTCTTCTCCTCCTCTTCTGCTTTCTCTTCTTCCTCCTTCTACTCCTTCTCCCTATCCTCCTCCTCCTCTTCCTTCTATTCCTCTTCTTCTCCTTCCTCTTCTCCTCTTCTGCTTTCTCTTCTTCCTCCTTCTACTCCTTCTCCCTCTCCTCCTCCTCTTCTTCCTTCTATTCCTCTTCTTTTTCTTTCTCTTCTTCTCCTTCCTCTTCTCCTCCTCTTCTGCTTTCTCTTCTTCCTCCTTCTACTCCTTCTCCCTATCCTCCTCCTCCTCTTCCTTCTATTCCTCTTCTTCTCCTTCCTCTTCTCCTCCTCTTCTGCTTTCTCTTCTTCTCCTTCTACTCCTTCTCCCTCTTCTCCTCCTCTTCTTCCTTCTATTCCTCTTCTTTTTCTTTCTCTTCTCCTTCCTCTTCTCCCCCTCTTCTGCTTTCTCTTCTTCTCCTTCTACTCCTTCTCCCTCTCCTCCTCCTCTTCTTCCTTCTATTCCTCTTCTTCTCCTTCCTCTTCTCCTCTTCTGCTTTCTCTTCTTCTCCTTCTACTCCTTCTCCCTCTCCTCCTCCTCTTCTTCCTTCTATTCCTCTTCTTTTTCTTTCTCTTCTTCTCCTTCCTCTTCTCCTCTTCTGCTTTCTCTTCTTCTCCTTCTACTCCTTCTCCCTCTCCTCCTCCTCCTCTTCCTTCTATTCCTCTTCTTCTCCTTCCTCTTCTCCTCTTCTGCTTTCTCTTCTTCTCCTTCTACTCCTTCTCCCTCTCCTCCTCCTCTTCTTCCTTCTATTCCTCTTCTTTTTCTTTCTCTTCTTCTCCTTCCTCTTCTCCTCCTCTTCTGCTTTCTCTTCTTCTCCTTCTACTCCTTCTCCCTCTCCTCCTCCTCTTCTTCCTTCTATTCCTCTTCTTTTTCTTTCTCTTCTTCTCCTTCCTCTTCTCCTCCTCTTCTGCTTTCTCTTCTTCTCCTTCTACTCCTTCTCCCTCTCCTCCTCCTCTTCTTCCTTCTATTCCTCTTCTTCTCCTTCCTCTTCTCCTCTTCTGCTTTCTCTTCCTCCTCCTTCTACTCCTTCTCCCTCTCCTCCTCCTCTTCTTCCTTCTATTCCTCTTCTTTTTCTTTCTCTTCTTCTCCTTCCTCTTCTCCTCCTCTTCTGCTTTCTCTTCTTCTCCTTCTACTCCTTCTCCCTCTCCTCCTCCTCTTCTTCCTTCTATTCCTCTTCTTTTTCTTTCTCTTCTTCTCCTTCCTCTTCTCCTCCTCTTCTGCTTTCTCTTCTTCCTCCTCCTTTTTCCTCTCCTCCTCCTCTTCTTCCTTCTATTCCTCTTCTTTTTCTTTCTCTTCTTCTCCTTCCTTCTCCTTTTCCTCTTCTTCTACTCCTTCTCTTCTACTCCCCCTCCTTCTTTCTCCTCCCCCTCTCCTTCTTCTCCTTCTTCCTCCTTTTCCTTCTCTTCTCCTCCTCCTCTTCTTTCTCTCCTTCTCCTTCCTCCTCTCCTTCCTCTTCTCCACCTCCCCTTCTTTCTCTTCTTCTCCTTCCTCCTCCTCTCCTTCCTCTTCTTCTCCTCCTCTTCCTTCTCTTCTTCTCCTTCCTCTTCTTCCTCCTCCTCCTCTCCTTTCTCTTCTTCCTCTTCCTCTCCTACTCTTCTTTTCTTTCTCTTCTTCTTCTTCTACTCCCTCTCCTTCTCCTCTTCTTCCTTCTATTCCTCTTCTTCTCCTTCCTCTTCCTCCTCTCCTTTCTCTTCTCTTCCTTTTCCTTCTCTTCTCCTTCTCTTCCTTTTCCTCCTCTTCTTCTTCCTCTCATTCTTCCTCTTCTCCTTCGTCCTTTTCTTCCTCTCTTCCTTCTCTTACTCTTCTTTTTTCTTTCTCTTCTTCTCCTTCTTCCTCCTTCTCTTTTTACTTCTTGTCTACTCCTTCTCCCTCTCCTCCTCCTAGTCTTCCTTTTATTCCTCTTCTTTTTCTTTTTCCTCCTTTCCTTCCTCTTCCTTTTCCTCCTCTTCTCCTTCCTCTCCTCCTCCCCCTTCTTCCTTCTATTCCTCTTCTTTCTCTTTCGCTTCTGTTTCTCCTTCCACTTCTCCTTCCTCTTCCTCCTCCTCCCCTTCCTCTTCCTCTTCCTTTCCTCCTCCCCTTCTTCCTTCTACTCTTATTTTTCTTTCTCTTCTTCTTCCTCTTCCTCCTCTCCTTTCTCTTTTCCTTTTTCTCTTCTCCTTCTCTTTTCCTCCTCTTCCTCTCATTCTTCCTCTCCTCCTCCTTTTCCTCTTCTTCCTCTTTTCCTTTGTGTCATTCTTCCTCTTCTCCTGATTTTTGGTTCTTCTCCTCTTCCATTTCCTTCTCTTTTTCTCCTTCTCCTTCCTTTTCTTCTTCCTCCTTCTTCCTCTTCCTCTCCTCCTCCTTTTCCTCTTCTTCCTCTTCTCCTTTCTCTTCTTCTTGCTTTTTCTTTTTCTCCTCCTCTTCTCCTTTTTCTCCTACTCCTCTTTCTCTCTCCTCCTCCTTTCCTTCATCCTTTCCTTC
>NC_090034.1:106378024-106563024 GCF_037176765.1 Anolis sagrei
CCACCCTTCCATTGCAGGGAGCCATGACAATCAAGTGGCATCCATTCTACACCCTCAGGGAAAAAGTTATGGGGATCCTGGGAGTTGTTGTTTGCTAGGCATCAGCATTCATGGGCAGAGGCTGTGAGAACCCTTGGGAAACTACAACTCCCCCAATCCTCTTTGAATTGCACCATGGCAGTCAAAGTGGTGTCAAACTTCATCAAACAGTGCAGGTGCACCTGTGTGGATTGGGACATTGGGTTTTCACATCTGGATGGAACTGTAGCTCAATGCCATGGAATCCTGGGAGTTGTAGTTTTACTAAGGGTGTTCCTACAGAAATAAGCATAATAAAAACAACAACAACAACAACGCAGAATGGATGAAATTCGCCCCCACTTGATCTGTTAGGGCTCAACACTATGGAGTCCTGGAAGTTGTAGTTTTACTAAGGGTACACCCACACTAATAACACAACAACACACTGTAGAATGGATGTTGTTTGACCCCACTTTGAACTGTTAGGCCCTAATGCTATGGAATCCTGGGAGTTGTAGTTTTACTAAGAGTACACCCACACTAATAAACACAATAATAATAATAATAATAATAATAATAATAATATACTGTGGAATGGATGTAGTTTGGACCACTCTAACCATTAGGGCTCAATACTATGGAATCCTGGGAGTTATAGTTTTACTAAGGATACACCCACACCAATAAACACAATAATAATAATAATAATAATAATAATAATAATAATACACTGTAGAATGGATGTAGTTTGGCCCCACACAAACCGTTAGGCCCTAATGCTATGAAGTCCTGGGAGATGTAGTTTTACTAAGAGTGCACTTACACTAAAAATAGTAGTAATAACAACAACAACAATAATACAGTGTAGAATGGATATAGTTTGACCCCACTCGAGCCATTAGGCCTCAATGTTACGGCATCCTGGGAATTGTAGTTTTATTAAGGTCGGTCCTACACTAATAAACAAAGTAGCAACAACCACAACACAGTGTAGAATGGATGTAGTTTGACCCTGCTCAAACCAATAAGCCTCAATGCTATGTCATCCTGGGAGTTATTGTTTTACTAAGGGCGACCCTACACTAATAATAATAATATGACTAATAATAATAATAATAAAGTGTAGAATGGATGTTCTTTAGCCCCACTTGAACTGTTTAGGGCTCAGTGCTATGGCATCCAAGGAAATACACTGCCATGTTTGGCAAGTCCTTGCAAAACTACAACTCCCTTTATTCTGTAGTTCAAGCGGGGTCAAACGGCATTCCTTGCATCCAAGGGGTGTCCTCTTCTGTGGCCATTCTCCATTTGTGTGGGCGCAGAGGACTTTGTTGGAGGGGGAAAGGGGGCAACCCGGCTGTCTAGTCTATGTCTCCCATTTGGTGTGCACCAGGCAGACAGGGGGTGGTGTGACGGTGTGGGGGGACCGGCATCTCAGAATAGCAGGGCTTTGTCTGATATCTATTTGGAGCCCTGGGCCTGGACCGGCCCCACCTTATCATTATTGGTGTCTCTGTCCTTCGGTTTGGAGGATCCCTTTTTGTGGCGGCTGCCAGAAAGCCTTTCTGCGGTCATGAGCCGTCCCCAAAGGAATGCAAACACTCCAGCAAAGAGAGAGAGAGTTCCTCCGACTCTGGGAAGGAAGCCCACTCATGCGCCAAACCAACACACACATACATACAGGCAGTCCCCAAGTTACAAACAAGAGAGGGTCTGCAAGTTGGATTTGTTTGTAAGTCGGGACAGGGACTTTTAAAAGTGTATCTCCGGCCAAATCTATCTATCTATCTATCTATCTATCTATCTATCTATCTATCTATCTCTATCTATCTATCTATCTATCTATCTATCTATCTATCTATCTATCTATCTGTTTGTATGTGTATATATCTATATAAATAAAAATGTAATGTTCATTTGTGGGATGAACAGAACTCAAAAACCACTTGGGGAATTGACACCAAATTGGGACACAAGACACCTCTCGGGCCAACAAGTGACCATCACCCCTAAACACACACATACACACACACACACACACACAAAAAACCCCAGCGGAACAGACTTAAAACTCCAAAAAATACACCATATATACATATACAAATACACTCATATACATATACACATGCACACATTTATACACACACATGTATGTCTACACAAACACACACAAATATACACATATACATATACTCATGCACACATACATGCACATATATGTATACACATATATACACATGCATACACATGTACATATATACATACACACATATATACACACAAATATGCATATAGACAAGCACACACATATACACAATATGCATGTACACATATACACACAAATACACAAATATATACACACATATATACACACACATATATACATAGACTACAACTCCCAGGATGACATAGCAATGAGCCACTGCAGTTCAAGGGGCATCCAACTGCACTGAATGCAAAACACTAGTTCCCGTAAGACTACAACTCCCAGGATGACATAGCATCGAGCCAGTGCAGTTCAAGGGGCACCCAACTGCATTGATTGCAACACAGTAAGTCCTGTAAGACTACAACTCCCAGGATCACATAGCAATTCAAGGGGCATCCACCTGCATTGAATGCAACACTGCAGATCCTGTAAGACTACAACTCCCAGGATGACATAGCATTGAGCCATTGCAGTTCAAGGGGCATCCAACTGCATTGAATGCAATGCAGTAGATCCTGTAAGACTACAACTCCCAGGATGACATAGCATTGAGCCATTGCAGTTCAAGGGGTATCCAACTGCATTGAATGCAACGCAGTAGATCCTGTGAGACTACAATTCCCAGGATGGTATAGCATTGAGCCACTGCAGTTCAAGGGGCATCCAACGGCATTGAATGCAACACAGTAAGTCCTGTGAGACTACAATTCCCAGGATGGTATAGCATTGAGCCATTGCAATTCAAGGGGCATCAAACTGCATTGAATGCAACACTGTAGATCCTATAAGACTACAACTCCCAGGATGACATAGCATTGAGCCACTGCAGTTCAAGGGGCACCCAACTGCATTGAATGCAACACAGTAAGTCCTGTAAGACTACAACTCCCAGGATGACATAGCACTGAACCACTGCAGTTCAAGGGGCATCAAACTGCATTGAATACAATGCAGTAGATCCTGTAAGACTACAACTCCTATAGCATTGAGCCATTGAAGTTCAAGGGGCATCAAACTGCATTGAATGCAACACTGTAGATCCTGTGAGACTACAACTCCCAGGATGACATAGCATTGAACCACTGTAGTTCAAGGGGCATCCAACTGCATTGAATTCAACACTAAGTCCTGTGAGACTACAACTCCCAGGATGACATAACATTGAGCCATTGAAGTTCAAGGGGCATCCAACTGCATTGAATGCAACACTGTAGATCCTGTAAGACTACAACTCCCAGGATGACATAGCATTGAGCCACTGCAGTTCAAGGGGCACCCAACTGCATTGAATGCAACACAGTAAGTCCTGTAAGACTACAACTCCCAGGATGACATAGCACTGAACCACTGCAGTTCAAGGGGCATCAAACTGCATTGAATACAATGCAGTAGATCCTGTAAGACTACAACTCCTATAGCATTGAGCCATTGAAGTTCAAGGGGCATCAAACTGCATTGAATGCAACACTGTAGATCCTATAAGACTACAACTCCCAGGATGACATAGCATTGAGCCACTGCAGTTCAAGGGGCACCCAACTGCATTGAATGCAACACAGTAAGTCCTGTAAGACTACAACTCCCAGGATGACATAGCACTGAACCACTGCAGTTCAAGGGGCATCAAACTGCATTGAATGCAACACTGTAGATCCTGTGAGACTACAACTCCCAGGATGACATAGCATTGAACCACTGTAGTTCAAGGGGCATCAAACTGCATTGAATTCAACACTAAGTCCTGTGAAACTACAACTCCCAGGATGACATAACATTGAGCCATTGAAGTTCAAGGGGCATCCAACTGCATTGAATGCAACACTGTAGATCCTGTAAGACTACAACTCCCAGGATGACATAAACATAAACATAAACATAAACATAAACATAATAATGTTGCATCCCAGACTACTATTCCCAGGATCCCGTAGCATTGAGCTGTGGCAGTTCAAGTGGTGTCAAACTGCATCAGTTCTACAGTGTAAACACACCTTAAGTGGGTGTGCGCCAGGCTCCACGAACACGTGCGTGCATGGCAACCTCCTTCTCTCCGGTGACTAAAAGCATTACCCTGAGAGAGAAAATCCGCTGCCAGTGACACAAGCAATACTCCAGCCACAAAAGAGGGACGGGGATGAATAGTGCGTGGATGTGCTTGTCCTTGCTTTGCGCATCCCAGCATTGCTGCGCCCAATGCGTCTCTATAGGCCTTCGTTAAAGAGCCCTTTAGTTTCCACAATGCTTGGGACACATCAAGAGGGGCGCTTCTCAGAATAAAGTGGGTGGCGCGTGCAAACTCACGCCAAAAATGTGCACAAAGCCATTGACTCGTGCGCCATGCTTCCCTCCGGATGTGAAACCTGCTTCGCCATCCCTATAGGAAGCATTGACGGTCTGGTGAATTGCATGCAAACTACAACTCTCAGGATTCCATCATTTTCCATAGGGCGTATCAACACGGATGCAGTTCGGCCCCACTTGAGCTGCCACCACTTGCTGCTATGGAACCTGGGATTTGTAGTTTTATAAGGAAAGAACTACAACTCCCAGGATTCCATTGTTTTCCATAGGGCGCATCGACACTGTAGAATGGATGAAGTTCGGCACCACTTGAGCTGCCACCACTTGCTGCTATGGAACCTGGAATTTGTAGTTTTATAAGGAAAGAACTACAACTCCCAGGATTCCATTGTTTTCCATAGGGCGCATCGACACTGTAGAATGGATGAAGTTCAGCACCACTTGAGCTGCCACCACTTGCTGCTATGGAATCTGGGATTTGTAGTTTCATAAGGAACGAACTACAACTCGCAGGATTCCATCATTTTCCATAGGGCGCATCGACACCACTTGGGCTGCTACAACTTGCTGCTACGGAACCTGGGATTTATAGTTTCATAAGGAACGAACTACAACTCCCAGGATTCCATCATTTTCCATAGGGCGCATCGGCACGGATGCAGTTCAGCACGACTTGGTCTGTCACGACTTGCTGCTATGGAATCTGGGATTTGTAGTTTCATAAGGAATGAACTACAACTCCCAGGATTCCATCGTTTTCCATAGGGCGCATCGACACGGATGCAGTTTGGCACCACTTGGGCTGCCACGACTTGCTGCAACGGAACATGGGATTTGTAGTTTCATAAGGAATGAACTATAACTTCCAGAATTCCATAGTGTTTCATAGGGTGTATCTCCACCATAAAAATAATTCCACCAGACAGTGTTTTGATCTCCCATGGCTCAATGTGATAGAATCCTGGGAGTTGTAGTTTCCCAAGGGCGTTTGCCTTCTCTGTCAAAGAGGACTCCCAGGATTCCATAGCTTCGGAGCCATGGCACTGAACATTGTGTCAAACTGCATTCATTCTATAGTAGAGATGCACTCTTAGTGAAACTACAACTCCCAGGATCCCACAGCAGAGAGACTTGGTGGTTCAAAGAGTGTCGAGCCAAATTCATTTTATAGTGGAGATGCACTCTTAGTGAAATTACAACTTCCAGCTATCAGACATCATTCATTCTATAATGATGAAATTTCACAACTTCGTGAAATTAGAACTCCTAACATTTCAAAACTAGGAGTCATGGCCGTGAAAGTGCTATCAGGCTGCATTCATTCTATAGGGTAGTGAAACTACAACTCCCAGGATCCCATAGCAGGGAGACTTGGTGGTTCAAAGAGCATCAAGCCATAGTCATTCTATAGTGGAGACACACTCTTAGTGAAACTACAACTCCCAGCTACCAAACTGCATTCATTCTACAATGGAGATGCACCCTTAGTGAAACTACAACTCCCAGCATCTCATAACTAGGAACCATTGCAGTGAAAGTGCTATCAAACTGCATTTATTCTATCGTGGAGAAGCACCTTAGTGAACCTACAACTCCCAACTATCAAAACTGCATTCATTCTATAGTGGAGATGCACCCTTAGTGAAACTACAACTCCCAGGATCCCATAGCAGGGAGGCTTGGCAGTTCAAAGAGTGTCAAGCTGCATTCATTCTATAGTGGAGATGCACCCTTAGTGAAACTACAACTCCCAGGATCCCATAGCAGGGAGGGCTTGGCCGTTCAAAGAGTGTCAAGCCACATTCATTCTATAGTGGAGACGCACCCTTAGTGAAACTACAACTCCCAGGATCCCATAGCAGGGAGGCTTGGCCGTTCAAAGAGTGTCAAGCTGCATTCATTCTACAGTGGAGTCGCACCCTTAGTGAACCTACAACTCCCAACTATCAAAACTGTATTCATTCTATAGTGGAGATGCACCCTTAGTGAAACTACATCTCTCATGATCCCATAGCAGGAAGACTTTGCAGTTCAAAGAGTGTCAGGCCGCATTCATTCCACAGTGGAGATGCACCCTTAGTGAAACTACAACTCCCAGGATCCCATAGCAGGGAGGGCTTGGCCGTTCAAAGAGTGTCAAGCCACATTCATTCTATAGTGGAGACGCACCCTTAGTGAAACTACAACTCCCAGGATCCCATAGCAGGGAGGCTTGGCCGTTCAAAGAGTGTCAAGCTGCATTCATTCTACAGTGGAGTCGCACCCTTAGTGAACCTACAACTCCCAACTATCAAAACTGTATTCATTCTATAGTGGAGATGCACCCTTAGTGAAACTACAACTCCCAGCACCTCATAACTAGGAACAATTGCAGTGAAAATGCTATCAAACTGCATTCATTCTCTAGTGGAGATGCACCCTCAGTGAAACTACAACTCCCAGCAGCTCATAACTAGGAACCATTGCAGTGAAAATGCTATCAAACTGCATTCATTCTCTAGTGGAGATGCACCCTTAGTGAAACTACAACTCCCAGCACCTCATAACTAGGAACAATTGCAGTGAAAATGCTATCAAACTGCATTCATTCTATAGTGGAGATGCACGCTTAGTGAACCTACAACTCCCAGGATCTCATAACTAGGAACCATTGCAGTGAAAGTGTTACCAAACTGTATTCATTCTATAGTGGAGATGCACCCTTAGTGAAACTACAACTCCCAGCACCTCATAACTAGGAACAATTGCAGTGAAAATGCTATCAAACTGTATTCATTCTATAGTGGAGATGCACCCTTAGTGAAACTACAACTCCCAGCACCTCATAACTAGGAACAATTGCAGTGAAAATGCTATCAAACTGCATTCATTCTATAGTGGAGATGCACCCTTAGTGAAACTACAACTCCCAGCACCTCATAACTAGGAACAATTGCAGTGAAAATGCTATCAAACTGCATTCATTCTATAGTGGAGATGCACGCTTAGTGAACCTACAACTCCCAGGATCGCATAACTAGGAACCATTGCAGTGAAAGTGTTACCAAACTGTATTCATTCTATAGTGGAGATGCACCCTTAGTGAAACTACAACTCCCAGCACCTCATAACTAGGAACAATTGCAGTGAAAATGCTATCAAACTGTATTCATTCTATAGTGGAGATGCACCCTTAGTGAAACTACAACTCCCAGCAGCTCATAACTAGGAACCATTGCAGTGAAAATGCTATCAAACTGCATTCATTCTCTAGTGGAGATGCACCCTTAGTGAACCTACAACTCCCAGCACCTCATAACTAGGAACCATTGCAGTGAAAGTGTTACCAAACTGTATTCATTCTCTAGTGGAGATGCAACCTTAGTGAACCTACAACTCCCAGCGACCAAACTGCATTCATTCTATATTGGAGACGCACCCTTAGTGAAACTACAACTCCCAGGATCTCATAGCAGGAAGACCTGGCACTGCAAAGAGTGTCGAGCCGCATTCATTCTATAGTGGAGATGCACCCTTAGTGAACCTACAACTCCCAGCATCTCATAGTTCGGAGCCATGGCAGTGGCAGTGCTGCCCGACTGCCCTCATGGCAGAGAACGTAGGGTGATGAACCCTTGGACTGGCCAGAAATAGTAGCCCCCTCCTTCCGACAGGTTGCCAAATGGGTCGCCTATTCTTGTAGCCGCCGCCGCCGCTGCTGAGTCACGCTGGCAGTGATGCACACGGAAAGGCCAGCCCGCCTTCTGCTCCTGGCCCAAACAAAAGCCTCCCGCAGCCGCCTCTGAGCACGACTTGGCTCACGCATGAAGAGCCTGGCCACCACTCAGTGCCTGGGAGAATCCCAGTTCAGACTGGGAGGAGGCGTGGGGCCATCACGGTGGCCAGGGCAACCTCAGACTGGGCTTTGAGCTGGTGATTCAGAGCCGGGCTGGCCATGCGGCCTGTTATTTGGCCCGTCTGAGGAGGTCACCGGCCAAAAAATGTAGCCTCCATTCCTTGGGGCTGAGTCACGGCTCGCAGGATGACACAGATCGGCACCTTCCATTCATTCATTCATTCATTCATTCATTCATTCATTCATCCATCCATTCATGGAGTTTGGCATCACTTGAACTGCCATGGGTCAATGCTATCCAAGCCAGGGAGGTATAGTTTTACTAAGGGTGCATCAACACTATAGAATAACAGCCTGGCCTTGCTTGAACAGCCATATGATCCTGGGAGATGTAGTTTTACTAAGGGTGTATAGATAATATAGAATAAGTTTGACTCTGTTTCAACTGTCATGGAATCCTGGGAGGTGTAGTTCTACTAAGGGTGTATTCACACTATAGAATAATAGTCTGTTTGTACTGTCATGAAAGATGTAGTTTTACTAAGGGTGTATCGACACTTATAGAATAACAGTTTGACCTTGCTTGAACTGTCATGGAATCCTGGGAGATGTAGTTTTACTAAGGGTGTATAGATAATACAGAATATGTTTGACTCCATTTGAACTGTCATGGAATCCTGGGAGGTGTAGTTCTACTAAGGGTGTACCCACACTATAGAATAACAGTTTGCTTGAACTGTCATGGAAGATGTAGTTTTACTAAGGGTGTATCAACACTATAGAATATGTTTGACTCTGTTTGAACTGTCATGGAATCCTGGGAGGTGTAGTTCTACTAAGGCTGTATCGACACTATAGAATAACAGTCTGACTTTGCTTGAACTGTCATGGAAGATGTAGTTTTACTAAGGGTGTATCGACACTATAGAATAACAGTTTGGCCTTGCTTGAACTGCCATGGAATCCTGGGAGATGTAGTTTCAATAAGGGTGTATCCACACTATAGAATAACAGTCTGACTTTGCTTGAGCTGTCATGGGAGATGTAGTTTTACTAAGGGTGTATCGACGGTATAGAATAACAGTTTGACCTTGCTTAAACTGCCATGGAATCCTGGGAGATGTAGTTTTACTAAGGGTGGATTGACACTATAGAATAACAGTCTGACTTTGCTTGAACTGTCATGGAATCCTGGGAGATGTAGTTTCATTAAGGGTGTATTGACACTATAGAATAACAGTTTGACCTTGCTTGAACTGCCATGGAATCCTGGGAGATGTAGTTTCATTAAGGGTGTATTGACACTATAGAATAACAGTCTGACTTTGCTTGAACTGCCATGGAATCTTGGGAGATGTAGTTTCATTAAGGGTGTATTGACACTATAGAATAACAGTCTGACTTTGCTTGAACTGCCATGGAATCCTGGGAGATGCAATTTTATTAATGGTGTACACACACTATAGAATATGTCTGACTTAGCTTGAACTGCCATGGAATCCTGGGAGATGTAGTTTTACTAAGTGTGCATTGACACTGTAGAATAAGTTTGACCCCGTTTGAACTGCCGTAGAATCCTGGGAGATGTATTTCCACTAAGGGTGTATAGACACTACAAAATAACAGTCTGACTTAGCTTGAACTGCCATGGAATCCTGGGAGATGTAGTTTTACTAAGGGTGTATCGACACTATAAAATAACTTTGACCTGTTTGAACTGCCATGGAATCCTGGGAGATGTAGTTTTCTTAAGGGTGTACACACACCATAGAATAAGTTTGACTCCGTTTGAACTGCCATGGAATCCTGGGAGATGTAGGTTTACTAAGGGTGTATTGACACTATAGAATAAGTTTGACCCCATTTGAACTGCTATGGAATCCTGGAAGATGTAGTTCCACTAAGGGTGCATCTACATTGTATAATGAATGCAGTTTGGCATCACTTGAACCTCCACGGTTCAATGCTATCTAATCCCGGGAGCTGTAGTTTTACTAAGGATGGATTTCCAGTGTAGAATGAATGCAGAATGTAGAATGAATGAAGTTTGGCATTGCTTGAACGGTCATGGCCCAATGCTATCTAATCCTGGGAGCTGTAGTTTTACTAAGGACACATTTCCACAGTAGAACGAATGCAGAATATAGAATGAATGAAGTTTGGCATTGCTTGAACTGTCATGGCTCAATGCTACCTAATCCTGGGAGCTATAGTTTTACTAAGGACACATTTCCAGTGTAGAAATAATCCATAATGTAGAATGAATGCAACTTGCCATGCTTGAACTGTAGTTTCACTAAGTGCGCATCTACATTATAGAATGAATACAGTCCGGCATCAGTTGAACTGCACAGCTCAAAGCTGTGTAATACTGGGAACTGTAGTTCCAGTAAGGACGCCTCTACACAATAGAATGAATGCAGTTCGGCATTGCTTGAACTGCAAAGGCTCAATGCTATCTAATCCTGGGAGCTGTAGTTTGGCATCCTTTGGCCTTGGAAAACTACACATCCCATGATCCGATAGCATTGAGCTGTAGCTTTGGGACTTTTTTAAAGAGTAGGATATGAATAATAAATATAAATATAATAACAATATAATAATATATAATAATAATATAATAAATATAATAGTAAAATATTATAATAAATATAATAATAATAAATATAATAATAATAATAATCTAGACAGGAGCTCTTTCGCTGGTGTTAAAATAATTTCCAATAGCCAAGTTAATTTCTCCCACCCTCCTTTTGCCCAGCCTTTTCCTTCCATCTCATGTATAGTATGTATATTTCGACTGGGAAAGGAAACTGGGCAGGAAAAACAATCGGAGACACAGTGTGCAGCCAAGAGAGAGGGCCATTCCAACCCTGCACATCCCTCACATTGCATTTGGGTGCGTTCGAAAAAAAGGATAATAAGAGAGAGAAATGCAAAATGTTGGCTTGTGCACGTGCATTCCAGAAGATTACAGGCCTTGGAAAAGTTACTTTGCTATGCTATCGAAACATGGGAGTTGTAGTTTTACTAAGGGCGGCTCTATGCGCTGCAGAACGAATGCAGTTTGGTCCCAAATTGAACTGCAATGGCTGAAGACTATGGAATCGTGGGAGTTTTAGTTTTGCAAGATCTCTGTGCAAACTACCACTCCCAGGATCCCATAGCATGCAGCCATGGAGGGGAAAGTGGTACCAATCTGCATTAATTCAATAGTGTAGATGCACCCAAAGACTTTTTTTATTATTAAAAAGAATTCAGATTGAAAACTATCCAAAACATTAAACATTAGACATGAAACACACACACATTATACACACACACACACACACATATACATATATTATATACATACATACACACGTATATACACATATTATATACATACACACATATATACATATATTATATATACACACATATATACACATATTATATACATACACAAATAAACTCTGGGCCCTTCTTAATTGGGAAAAGCATATAATGCTCTCCAAAAAAATAACTTTTCCAAACTCTGGTCCCTTCTTAATTGGGAAAAGCTACTGTTCTGCCAGTAATGGTCTCCAAAAAAGTAACTTTTCAAAACTCTGGTCCCTTCTTAATTGGGAAAAGTTAATAAATAATAATAATAATAATAATAATAGTTACTGTTCTGCCAGTAATGATCTCCAAAAAAGTAACTTTTCCAAACTCTGGTCCTTTCTTAATTGGGAAACGCTACTGTTCTGCCAGTAATGATCTCCAAAAAAGTAACTTTTCCAAACTCTGGTCCCTTCTTAATTGGGAAACGCTACTGTTCTGCCAGTAATGATCTCCAAAAAAGTAACTTTTCCAAACTCTGGTCCTTTCTTAATTGGGAAACGCTACTGTTCTGCCAGTAATGATCTCCAAAAAAGTAACTTTTCCAAACTCTGGTCCCTTCTTAATTGGGAAAAGCTACTGTTCTGCCAGTAATGATGTCCAAAAAAGTAACTTTTCCAAACTCTGGTCCCTTCTTAATTAGGAAACGCTACTTTTCTGCATGTAATGATCTCCAAAAAAGTAACTTTTCTAGCGTCAGTCCTTCTTTGACGAGCTACAAATTAATTACTGGTACTTTCCAAAAAAGTAACTTTTCCAAATTTAGCTCCCTTCGTGACTTAGTTGGGAAAAGTTACTGTTGTGCTACTAACTCCAAATGGTCCCCAAAAAGGTAACTTTTCCAAATCCAGCTCCCTTCTTTACTTAGTTGGGAAAAGTTACTGTTCTGCCAGTAACTTCAAATGGTCAAAAAAGTAACTTTTCTAGCTTCAATCCTTCATTGCCAGAGCTTCCCAAAAAAGTAACTTTTCCAAACTGTGGTCCCTTAATTGGGAAAAGCTACTGTTCTGCCAGTAATGATGTCCAAAAAAGTAACTTTTCCAAACTCTGGTCCCTTCTTAATTAGGAAAACCTACTGTTCTGCATGTAATGATCTCCAAAAAAGTAACTTTTCTAGCGTCAGTCCTTCTTTGATGAGCTACAAATTAATTACTGGTACTTTCCAAAAAAGTAACTTTTCCAAATTTAGCTCCCTTCGTGACTTAGTTGGGAAAAGTTACTGTTGTGCTACTAATTCCAAATGGTCCCCAAAAAGGTAACTTTTCCAAATCCAGCTCCCTTCTTTACTTAGTTGGGAAAAGTTACTGTTCTGCCAGTAGCTCCAAATGGTCCCCAAAAAAGTAACTTTTCCAAATCCAGCTCCCTCCTTTACTTAGTTGGGAAAAGTTACTGTTCTGCCAGTACCTCCTAATGATCTCCAAAAAAGTAACTTTTCCAAACTCTGGTTCCTTCTTAATTGGGAAAAGCTACTGTTCTGCTAGTAATGATGTCCAAAAAAAGTAACTTTTCCAAACTCTGGTCTCTTCGTTACTTAATGAGGAAAAGTTACTGTTTTGCCAGCAACTCCAAATGGTTCCCACCACCAAAAAAAGTAACTTCCCGAAGCTTCTGCCTCTTCATTATTATTATTATTATTATTATTTTCCCGCGGGTTCCATTTCCGCGCGGTCACGTGACTGGCAGTCCCGGGCCGAGGACAAACAACCCTCCCGTCGCCCCTGGCAACGGCGTTCCATTCTTCCCCCCCTCCCCTCCGCGCGCGCTTGCGTCAGCACGCCGGGGCCCCGTGTTCGGTTTGTTGACGTTGCCCGGCAACGACGCTGCCGCTCTCCTTGACGACGGCGTGAGGGGGCGGAGCTTGCCCTTCACAACACAAGCCTCAACCCACAGAGGCGGAGTCAGTAGGCCGCTGGCGCTTGGCGCGGCGGCCTCGAAAAAGGGGGAGGTGCTGTCGCTCGGGGAAATATTATTTTGGGGAATTGGAGGGGGGTGGGGCTAATTACAAAACAGTGCCCGGAAATAGATTTTGGGGTCTCCCCAGGGCCTGAAAATTGCAATAGTAAATTACCCTCAGAATAGGAGAAGTTGGGAAGGGGTCCCAAAAGGTCATGTAGTCCACCCCCTTCTGGAATCCAATATTGAAGCATCCCTGAAACTTAAAGAGAAATAAATAGGTGGTGTTTTTTTGCTTGGGTTGTTGTAGGTTTTTTCGGGCTATATGGCCATGTTCTAGAGGCATTCTCTCCTGACGTTTCGCCTGCATCTATGGCAGCTGGAGCTAGGTGTGAATGTTTCAACTGACCACCTTGATTAGCATCTAATCACCTCTCAACAAAAGGTTGCTCCAGGCACTGTCAGGCCATCAAATGCTAATCAAGGTGGTCAGTTGAAACATTCACACCTAGCTCCAGCAGACAAGAGTCCTTTGTCCCACCCTGGTCATTCCACAGATATATAAACCCTTTTTCCTAGTTCCAACAGACCTCACTTCCTCTGAGGTGGAATGACCAGGGTGGGACAAAGGACTCTTGTCTGCTGGAGCTAGGTGTGAATGTTTCAGCTAATCACCTTGATTAGCATCTAATCACCTCTCAACAAAAGTTTGCTCCAGGCACTGTCAGGCCATCAAATGCTAATCAAGGTGGTCAGTTGAAACATTCCCACCTAGCTCCAGCAGACAAGAGTCCTTTGTCCCACCCTGGTTATTCCACAGATATATAAACCCATTTTCCTAGTTCCAACAGACCTCACTACCTCTGAGGTGGGATGACCAGGGTGGGACAAAGGACTCTTGTCTGCTGGAGCTAGGTGTGAATGTTTCAGCTAATCACCTTGATTAGCATCTAATCACCTCTCAACAAAAGTTTGCTCCAGGCACTGTCAGGCCATCAAATGCTAATCAAGGTGGTCAGTTGAAACATTCCCACCTAGCTCCAGCAGACAAGAGTCCTTTGTCCCACCCTGGTTATTCCACAGATATATAAACCCATTTTCCTAGTTCCAACAGACCTCACTACCTCTGAGGTGGGATGACCAGGGTGGGACAAAGGACTCTTGTCTGCTGGAGCTAGGTGGGAATGTTCCAACTGACCACCTTGATTAGCATCTAATCACCTCAACAAAAGTTTGCTCCAGGTATGGTCAGGCTATCAAATGCTAATCAAGGTGGTCATTTGAAACATTCACACCTAGCTCCAACACACAAGAGTCCTTTGTCCCACCCTGGTTATTCCACAGATATATAAACCCTTTTTCCTAGTTCCAACAGACCTCACTACCTCTGAGGTGGGATGACCAGGGTGGGACAAAGGACTCTTGTCTGCTGGAGCTAGGTGGGGATGTTTCAACTGACCACCTTGATTAGCATTTGATGACTGACAGTGCCTGGAGCAAACTCTTGTTGAGAGGTGATTAGATGTCCTTGTTTGTTTCCTCTCTGTTGTTGTGCTGTTGTAATTTTAGAGTTTTTTTAATACTGGTAGCCAGATTTTGTTCGTTTTCATGGTCTCCTTTCTGTTGAAATTGTCCACATGCTTGTAGATTTCAATGGCTTCTCTGTGTAGTTTTTTTGCTTGTATATTAAGGATTTGGAGAAGAGTCTGGGAAAATATCATGCTGCATTATTGAGGTCGCCGGCCATCTTTTTTTCATATTTGTATATTTGTTTTAATATTTGTATATTTTAAAAGTGATTTTTTTTAATGTAAGCTGCTTTGAATCTCCTTTGTGGAGAGAAAAATGGGATATAAATAATTTCATATAGATAATATTTATATAGATATAAAACTGCCTTGGGTCGCCTCTGGCGACAATCATAATAAATAAATAAATAAATAATATATAATACTATATATAATATAATATATATATATAGTGTTATATATATAATACTATTATATATAATAATATATTATATTATATAATATAATAATATATAATAACAAGCATAATAATAATAATAATGGGTTGTTGTAGGTTTTTTCGGGCTATATGGCCATGGTCTAGAGAGGCATTCTCTCCTGACGTTTCGCCTGCATCTATGGCAAGCATGCTCAGACGTAGTGAGGTGTCTTGGGTAATAATAATAATATTTATTTGTCGTGTCAGGAGCAACCAGTCAATTGTATTACCTTTCTAACAGAACAAAACAACAAACAGACAAAACAACAAAGTTTGCAAGCATGGCAGTTGATTAAATGTCCTTTGTCCAGTATCTGTCCCCTTGGAGTGCTTCTGGTGTTGCTGCAAGAAGGTCCTCCCTTGTGCATCATGTGGCAGGGCTCAGGTTGCATTGCAGCAGGTGGTCAGTGGTTGGCTCTTCTCTGCACTTGCATGTCATGGATTCCACTTGGTGGCCCCATTTCTGAAGGTTGGCTCTGCATCTCGTGGTGCCAGAGCGCAGTCTGTTCAGCGCCTTCCAAGTCGCCCAGTCTTCTGTGTGCCCAAGGGGGAGTCTCTCATTTGGTATCAGGTTCTGGGTTTGAGCCTGCCACTTTTGGACTCTCGCTTGCTGGGGTGTTCCAGCGAGTGTCTCTGTAGATCTTAGAAAACTATGTCTGGATTTAAGTCGTTGACGTGCTGGCTAATACCCAAACAAGGGATGAGCTGGAGATGTCTCTGCCTTGGTCCTTTCACTATTGGCTGCTACTTCACGGCGGATGTCAGGTGGTGCGATACCGGCTAAGCAGTGTAATTCCTTCCGTGGTGTAGGGCGCAGACACCCCGTGATAATGCGGCATGTCTCATTAAGAGCCCCATCCACTGTTTTAGCGTGGTGAGATGTGTTCCACACTGGGCATGCGTACTCAGCAGCAGAGTAGCATAGTGCAAGGGCAGATGTCTTCACTGTGTCTGGTTGTAATCCCCAGGTTGTGCCAATCAGCTTTCGTATGATATTGTTTCTAGCACCCACTTTTTGCTTGATATTCAGGAAGTGCTTCTTGTAGGTCAGAGCACGGTCCACAGTGACTCCCAGGTATTTGGGTGCGCTGCAATGCTCCCGTGGGATTCCTTCCCAGGTCATAATCCTCAGAGCTCGGGATGCTTGTCTGTTCTTGAGATGAAAGGCACGTGTCTGTGTTTTAGATGGATTAGGGATCAGCTGGTTTTCCGTGTAATAGGCAGTGAGAGCACCTAGAGCTTCGGAGAGTTTCTGTTCTACCATCTCAAAGCTCCCTGCTTGAGCAGTGATGGCACGATCACCAGCATAGATGAAGCTCTCTGTCCCTTCTGGCAGTGGCTGGTCATTTGTGTAGATGTTGAACATGGATGGAGCAAGCACGCTCCCCTGAGGCAGGATTTTTAAAAAACTAAAACATGTAATCACTGTAATCAAATCAAACGTACTATTAAAAATAAAGTCAATGCAATGATTAAAAACCTATTACGATACATAGAATTTTGCAGGCAAGGGATACTCAAATGTCCTTGCCTGAAATAGAGCCTGTGGCACCTGGCACTTGCTTGCTCTGCACCTTCCATATGGCCATCTGTCGGGAGGGCTTGCATTATGCATTATGACAGAAGAGGGTTGGACTGGATGGACTTTGGGGCTCTCTTTGAACTTGAGGATTCTATTATTCTGTATGCCATGCGCATGCTTTATGATGCACCAATGTGGGCATATGTGTGCAAGGGAACATCATGCACATATCGGTTTCACTTCGAACGCACAATGCTCAGCATCTGGGGTGAAGTGGGGGAGAGAGATGTGTCAGCCGGCGAACGGGGGGAAATATGTGTCAAACCATGATGTGACTAAACTGTATGTAATTGTGGGGCTTTCTATGTCTAAGGCCAATAGTCACAGCTGATGTGTAAACCGGAGCTGCTTGAATGGAACTGGAGTTTGGGGAGGGAAAGGAAATCCACAACAATGACACTGCCTTGCCAGATTTGAACAATGTTCTGTTCCAGGTTTGAAAGTGTTGCTTCCTGTTTAAGTGTGTGGTGTTGACTTTGAAAGTAGTTGTTCTACTCCAGAAACTTGGTTTTTGTGTCATAAACTACGTTGAATTGGTTTAGACTCGATGATGAAAGATTTATTGGAAAACGAAAGCAAAATGTGCTGCAGGATGTCTTGTAAAAACAATGTTTTTGCAGGGCTGTTGTAGGTTTTTTTGGGCTATGTGGCCATGTTCTAGAGGCATTCTCTCCTGACGTTTCGCCTGCATCTATGGCAAGCATCCCCAGAGGTAGTGAGGTCTGTTGGAACTAGGAAAATGGGTTTATATATCTGTGGAATGACCAGGGTGGGACAAAGGACTCTTGTCTGCTGGAGCTAGGTGTGAATGTTTCAACTGATCACCTTGATTAGCATTTGATGGCACGCGCATAAGTGATTTAGCACCTTGCATATTTTCCTTGTATTGATTTATGGGTAATTGTGTGTTGCAGAACAGTTTGGGGAGGGAAAGAAAATTCACAATGATCATGTATATGCGTGGCTATGCATGCGCATGCGTGATTATGCGCCTTGCATATTTTTCTTGTATGGATTTAATTGTGTGTTGCAGAACAGTTTTGGGAGGGAAAGAAAATTCACAATGATTTTGTATATACGTGGCTATGCGCGCGCATGAATGATTATGGGCCTTGCATATTTTCCTTGTATAGCTTTATAGGTAATTGTGTGTTGCAGAATAGTTTTGGGAGGAAAAGAAAATTCACAATAATCATGTATATGTGTGGCTATGCCTGTGCATGCGTGATTATGCGCCTTGCAAATTTTCCTTGTATGGATTTATGGGTAATTGTGTGTTGCAGAATAGTTTTGGGAGGGAAAAAATTCACAATAATAATATACATGTGTGGCTATGCGTGCACATGAGTGATTAAGCGCCTTGCATATTTTCCTTGTATGGATTTATGGGTATGTAGCAGAATAGTTCTGGGAGGGAAAGAAAATTCACAATAATAATGTACATGTGTGGCTATGCACGCGCATACGTGATTATGCACCTTGCATATTTTCCTTGTATGCTTTTATGTGTAGTTGTGTGTTGCAGAATAGTCTGGGGAGGGAAAGAAAATCCACAATAATCATGTGCATGTGTGGTTATGCATGTGCATGAGCATCTATGCACCTTGCATATCTTCCTTGCCTGGATCTATGTGTAGTTGTGTGTTGCAGAATAGTTTTGGAAGGGAAAGAAAATCCACAATCATTCTGTGCATTTGTGGCTGTGCACACACATGAGCCCCTATACACCTTGCATATTTTCCTTGCATGGATGTTGCAGAATTAATGGAAGTGTTTGTAATATGTGTGTGAATGTGCCAAGGAGGGGAATAGAACAGGAGTTTTGGGAGGGAAAGGAAATCCACAATAATCATGTGCATGTGCGGATATGCACGTGCATGAGCGCCCATATGCCTCGCATATTTTTCTTGCATGGATGTTGCAGAATGTAAGAGTTCGCAATATGGGTTTGAGTGTGCCAAGGAGGGGGGGGGGGTAGGATTGAAGTTTTGGAAATCCACAATGCATGCACATAAGCACCCATTTGACTTGCATATTTTCCTTGCATGGATCTATGTGTGATTGCGTGTTGCAGAATAGTTATGGGAGGGAAAGAAAATCCGCAATAATTCTGTGTATGTGTGTCTATGTGGGCGCATGAGCACTCATGCATCTTGCATATTTTCCTTGCATGGATCTCTATGTTGCAGAATTAATGGAGGGATTCATAATATGTGTGAGTGTGCCAAGAAGGGGGTTAGGACTGGAGTTTTGGGAGGGAAAGTAAATCCAGAATAATTATGTGTATGTGTGGCTACGTGTGCACATGAGTACCTATGCGCCTTGCATATTTTTCTTGTATGGATCTATGTGTAATTGTGTATTACAGAATAGTTTCGGGAGGGAAAGATAATCCACAATAATTCTGTGTATGCATGTCTATGCGCACACATGAGCACCCATGCACCTTGCATATTTTCCTTGCATGGATCTCTGTGTTGCAGAATTAATGGAGGGGTTCACAATATGTGTGTGAGTGTGCCAGGGAGGGTGATAGGAGTGGAGTTTTGGGAAGGAAAGAAAATCCACAATAATTATGTGTGTGTGTGGCTATGCATGCACATGAGTGCTTATGTGCCTTGCATGTTTTCTTTGCATGGGTCTGTGCGTGATTGTGTGTTGCAGAATAGTTTTGGCAGAGAAAGGAAATCTACAATAATTATGTGCATGTGTGGCTGCGTGCGCATGAGCACCTATGCGCCTTGCATCTTTCCCTTGCATGGATCTACGCATGACTGTGCTTTGTGGAATCAGTGGAGAGGTCCGCAATATGTGTGTGAGTGTGCCAAGTAGGGGGTTAGGGGTTAAGACTGGAGTTTTGGGAAAGAAAATCCACAAAAATTATGTGCATGTGTGGCTATGTGCACGCATGAGCACCTATGCGCCTTGCATATTTCCTTCGCATGGATCTACGCATGACTGTGTGCTGTGGAATCAGTGGAGGGGTCCACAATAGGTGTGCGAGTGTGCCAAGGAGGGGGTTAGGGTTTAGGACTGGAGTTTTGGGAGGGAAAGAAAATCTACAATAATTATGTGCATGTGTGGCTATGTGCGCGCATGAGCACCTATGCGCCTTGCATATTTCCCTCGCATGGATCTACGCATAATTGTGTTGTGGAATCAGTGGAGGGGTCCGCAATATGTGGGTGAGTGTGCCAAGGCGGGGGAAAGTGTGCCGAAGGTGGCTCCAGTGCGCGCCAATGTGCTGCCTTGCGTGCCAGGCCCTGCCGGCAGCCAAGGGGCGGCCTCTCCCTCCTCAGCTGTGGCTTCTGGCGCACTTCCCAAGGAACTTGGCCCAAGGCCTCGGTAAATAACAACAGCCCAGGATTGGAGGCCGAAACCCGTTGCTAAGGGACGGCGGGTGTGTTTTGCGCCTGAAAAACTGTGGCTGCCGGCGGTGGCGGGAGCCTGGGAATGGGGGCAGCGCATGGGGAAGAGTGTCGGTATTTGGGTCTGTGTGTTTTGGGATGTGTGTTGGAAACTGGGACTCCAAACAGCAAAGGAAAGGGGAGACCCAGGAAGGAGGTTAGAGGTCACCCCACAGTTGCTCTTATCGTTATGGTTATTTTCTTCCCTTTCTTCACCTCTTCTCCTTCATCTCTCTTTTTTCTTCTTGCTCTTCCTTTTCTTCCTATTGTCTCTCTTTTCCTTCGTCTTCCACTTCTTCCTCTCCTTCCTTTTCTTTCCTCTTCTGATTCTTCTTTTCCTTCCTCTTGCACTTCTTCCTTTCCTTCCTCTTTTCACCCCTATTTTCCTCTTCATTTCCTTCCTATTATTTTCCTTCCTCTTCTTCCTTTCCTTCCTCTTCTTTTTCCCCCCTCTTTTCCTCTTCCTTTTTTCTATTCTTTTCCTTCCTCTTCCTCTTCTTTCTTTCCTTCCTCTTCTTTTTATCCCTATTTTCCTCTTCCTTTCCTTCCTATTCTTTTCCTTCCTCTTCTTCCTTTCCTTCCTCTTCTTTATCACCCCTCTTTTCTTCTTCCTTTCTTTCCTATTCCTATTCCTCCTTTTCCTTTCTGTTTTTCCTTTCCAACTTCTTCCTTTTCTCTTTCCTATGCTTCCATTTCCTTTCCCTTTTTCTATTATTCCTTTCCCTCTTCTTCTTTTTCCTTTCTTTCCTGGATGTTATGAACTCTCCTGGTCTGCAGTGTCAATGCAAGACAAGATTACTTTCCACTAGAGACTCCCATTCTTTGATCCCCACAGTAGATGTGGCTCTTAATGGGACATGCTGCATTATCACAGGGTGTCTGCGCCCGACACCACTGGAGAAATTACACTGCTTAGCCGGTATTGCACCACCTGACATCCGCCGGGAAGTAGCAGCCAAGAGTGAAAGGACCAAGGCAGAGACATCTCCAGCTCATCCCCTGTTTGGGTATCAGCCAGCACGTCAACGACTTAAATCTAGAAATAGTTTTCTAAGATCTATAGAGACACTCACTAGAACACCCCAGCAAGCGAGAGTCCAAAAGTGGCAGGCTCAAACCCAGAACCTCAATCAATGGCTGATACCAAATGAGAGACTCCCCCCTGGGCACACAGACGACGGGGTGACTTCGAAGGCGCTGAACAGGCTGCGCTCTGGCACCACGAGATGCAGAGCCAACCTTCAGAAATGGGGCCACAAAGTGGAGTCCACGCCATGCGAGTGTGGAGAAGAGCAAACCACTGACCACCTGCTGCAATGCACCCTGAGCCCTGCCACATGCACAATGGAGGACCTCCTTGCGGCAACACCAGAGGCACTCCAAGTGGCCAGAGACTGGTCAAAGGACATTTAATCAAGTACCAAATTTTGCAAAATCTGTGTTTTTTTTTCCTTTTTCTTTTTAATCTGTGTGTTTGTTTTGCTCTGTTAGAATTGTAATACAATGGTTGCTGATGACACGATAAATAAATAAATCCCCACATATTGGACTAGAAGTGCCCCAGCAGACCCCTGGATCCCATTGGTTGGAGCCAAGACACTTAAAATGGCATCGAAGTGCTATAAAAACACAATACGGACCCGTCACTATTCCCATTTTATGGATGGAAGAACTGAGGCCAACAGGGGCGTCTTTGCCAGAGGGAGATCATAGCAACGGAGCCGTCGTCTTCCAGATCAAGACCCGGGGATGTCATTAACTGTTGTGTATTTACACACCAGCTACTGTTACTCACCGGTTGTCATTCAAACACACACAACATGTGTGTATGTATGTATGTATGTGTGTGTATGTATGCGAGTGTGTGTATATGTGTGCTTATGTATATGTATGTGTGTGTATATGTATGTGGGTGTGTGTATATGTGTGTATATATGTGTGTGTATATTATATGCATGTGTGTGTATATGTGTGTATATGTATAAGTGTGTATGTATATATCTATATAAATAAAAATGTAATGTTTGTTTGTGGGATTAACATAACTCAGAAACCACTGGGCGAATTGACACGAAATTTGGACAGTACATCCCGAACAGACCGATGAGTGTTCATCACTCCTAAAATTAAAAACAACAACAACAACAACAGAAAAAACCAGCAGAACAGACTTAAAAACTCCAAAAATACACCATATATACACACACACACACACACACACGTATATATAAACACACACACACACACATACACATATGTATATATATACCCAAGCACACACAAATATACCCACACATACATCTACATACACACACATATATTCATATACACATGCACACAGAAATATACACATGCACACATACATGCATATACACATACATACATATATATACACAAATATGCATATAGACAAGCACACACATATACACAATATACATATACCCATATAAACACACAAATATATACACACATATATGCACCCACATATTTATATATATACACACACATACATACATACATACATACATACATACACGCAAACACACATATATACAAAGATATACAAATATATAAACACATGTATACACACACACAAAACACATATATACAGACTGGGCCACAGCAACACGTGGCAGGGGACGGCTAGTGTGTGTGTGTGTGTGTGTGTATATATATATGGAAATATATATGGAAACAAAGACAGTTAAGGGAGCCATGGCAGTCAAACTGCATTAATTTTACAGTGCAGATGCATTTCTGGTGAGAAGAATATAATGCCTCGGAGTCTCCTTCATTGGAGGTCTTTGAGCAGAGGTTGGATGGCCATCTGTCAGGAAGGGTCATTGGTGCCTTCTTTCCTGGCCAAAGGGTTGGACTGGATGGCCCTTGGGGGTCCCTTTCCACACCTATGGTTCTGATACATCTATTATATCTCTCTTATCTATCTAGATAACCTTTCACAATCATATCTAGGGAAGCTCGTCAAGTAAAGTAGGAGTTTGGGTGGCCATCTGTGTGGAGGGATTGGATGGTGCCTACGTTCCTAGCCAAAGGGTTGGACTGGATGGCCCTTGGGGGTCCCTTTCCACACCTATGGTTCTGATACATCTATTATCTCTCTCTTATCTATATAGATAACCTTTCACAATCATATCTAGGGAGGTTCATCAAGTCAAGTAAGAGTTTGGGTGACCATCTGTGTGGAGGGATCGGATGGTGCCTACGTTCCTGGCCAAAGGGTTGGACTGGATGGCCCTTGGGGGTCCCTTTCCACACCTATGATTCTGATACATCTATTATATCTCTCTTATCTATCTAGATAACCTTTCACAATCATATCTAGGGAGGTTCATCAAGTCAAGTAAGAGTTTGGGTGGCCATCTGTCTGGAGGGATCGGATGGTGCCTTCCTTTATGGGAGAAAGAGGTTGGACTGGATGGCCTCTGGGGGTCCCTTCCAGCCTTAGGATTCTACCTGCCGAGCCCATTGGCCTGGCTTGCCCCCTTTCCCCTCCTGGCGGCCTTTTCCGGCCACCCAGGCTGTTCCTTGGCCCTTCCAAGGCGCATGCTTGCACACAGGGAGCTTCTAGGTTTGGCGCATGGCCCGCATTGCATTCCTGGCAAGGCCTGGCATCCGCCTGCGCCTGCTCCTTCGCCTGGAAGTCCTGCCGCTTACATAAAACCGCTGGAGGCCCCTCTGGGTTTGGGATGTTTGTTTACATGCCTTCCTGGGAGGAGGCCCCAGTGGGTCGCTAAGGGGGGAGCATGGCATGCGCTTCCATGGACCCCCGCCCCCTTCATAGGCACATGGAAAGGGACATGGGTTTCAAATGCACACTGACACACACACACACACACACAAGCCTTTTCCCTGCTTGATCCCTATGTTATCATGGATTTAAACCGATGTTTTAAAGAATACCCATGAGATTTAATTCTGTTTCAACGCATGCATAGTACTAGATGTTTAATGGTATGGAGATGCTTTTAATGCAAGCCGCGTTTAGTGGTGAGAAAAGCAGGGTATAAAGAAGCATAATAATATATTTTTATTTGTATTGTCGAAGGCTTTCATGGCTGGAATCACTAGGTTCTTGTGGGGTTTTTCGGGCTATAGGGCCATGTTCTAGAGGCATTCTCTCCTGACGTTTCGCCTGCATCTATGGCAAGCATCCTCAGAGGTAGTGAGGTCTGTTGGAACTAGGAAAATGGGCTTATATGTCTGTGGAATGGCTGGGGTGGGGCAAAGAGCTCTTCTCTGCTGGAGCTAGGTGTGAATGTTTCAACTGACCACCTTCATTAGCATTTGAAGGCCTGGCTGAGCCTGGGAAAATCTTATGTTGAGAGGTGTTGAGAGACTTTTCCCAGAGGGAAAGTGTTCCTGCCATACATCAAGGGAACCACTGACCGCAGAGGGAAGCTGATGAGGAAACACAACATACAAACAATCTACAAACCCACCAAGAAAATCCAACAAATGCTACGTTCAGCAAGGGACAAGAGGGATCCTCTCACCTCTGCAGGAGTCTACCATTGTGTACCATGCAGCTGTGGACAAGTCTATAGACGGACCACCAAACGCAGCATTGCCCAAACACGAATCCAGGAACATGAAAGGCACTGCAGACTACTCCAACCAGAGAAATCAGCCATAGCAGAGCACCTGAGGAACCAACCTGGACACAGCATATTATTTGAGAACACAGAAATGCTGGACCACTCTCACAACCACCATGTCAGACTACACAGAGAAGCCATTGAAATCCACAAGCAGGTGGACAATGTCAACAGAAAGGAGACTACTGGCTACCAGTATTAAAAAAAACCTCTAAAATTAGAACAGCACAACAACAGAGAGGAAACAACCAGGCACATCTTAACACCTCTCAACAGGGGATTTTCCCAGGCTCAGCCAGGCCTTCAAATGCTAATGAAGGTGGTCAGTTGAAACATTCACACCTAGCTCCAGCAGAGGAGAGCTCTTTGCCCCACCCCAGCCATTCCACAGATATATAAACGCATTGTCCTATTTCCAACAGACCTCACTACCTCTGAGGATGCTTGCCATAGATGCAGGCAAAACGTCAGGAGAAAATGCCTCTAGAACATGGGCATATAGCCCGAAAAAACCCACAAGAACCTAGTGATTCCGGCCATGAAAGCCTTCGACAATATATTATTATAATGCCCAATAGCAGAATAATAATAATTCCTTCCAAAGGTATGACTTCTTGGGGACTGACCCTTCTGGCCTAAAGGAACCTCCCCTCCAAAAGGTCTTTCTTGGTCAATAGGGTCAGTCCCCAAGAAGGGGGACTGGCAATTAGGGGTCAGTCCCCTAGAGGTCAACCTTTTGGAGGGTTTCCCCCATCACATTTCCCATTCCTTTCTCTGCTTGACTCCTGGGCTTTGCATTTAGATTAATATGGCTCTCGGACGCCATCTGCTGGTGGATTGTCTCCATAGTTAGACTAGGATGCCATGGAGAAATGGTTTCAAAATACAGGAAAGGAGATTCCACCTGAACATTAGAAAGAACTTCCTGACTGTGAGAGCTGTTCAGCAGTGGAACTCTCTGCCCCGGAGTGTGGTGGAGGCTCCTTCTTTGGAAGCTTTTAAGCAGAGGCTGGATGGCCATCTGTCAGGGGTGATTTGAATGCAACATTCCTGCTTCTTGGCAGAATGGGGTTGGACTGGATGGCCCAGGAGGTCTCTTCCAACTCTTTGATTCTAGGATTCTATGACTGCCAAACTGTGTCCCTTCGACGGTGCAATTGCGCCCTTAGGAAAACTACAACTCCCAGGATTTCATAGCTTTGATCCAAGGCAGTTCAATTCATTCTAGAATATAGTAATAATAACAACAACAGCAACAATAGGCTATTACAGTGCAATAATACCAATATTAAAAATATCACAGTGCAATAATAACACTACTATCAATATTAATATTACAGTGCAATAATACCAATAATAGCAATATTAATAATATTAGTGCAATAGCAATAATACCAATATTAATAATAATATTACAATTCAATAATAACACTAACACCAATATTAATAATACTATAGTGCAATAATATTAATATTAATATTACAGTGCAATAACAATAACACCAATATTAATAATAATACTACAGTGCAATAACTCCAATAATACCAATATTAATAATAATATTACAGTGCAATAATGCCAATAATACCAATATTAATCATTACAGTGCAATAATGCCAATATTAATGATAATATTACACTGTAATGATAATAATACCAATATGAATAATATTACAGTGAAATAATACCAATATTAATATTAGTATTGCAGTGCAATAACAATAATACCAATATTAACACCAATAAGACCAATATGAATAATATTACAGTGCAATAATACCAATATTAATAATAATACTATAGTGCCATAATACAACAATACCAATATTAATAATAATATTACAATGCAATAATGCCAATATTAATAATAATATTACAGTGCAATAACCCCAATAATACCAATATCAATAATACTAATGTGAAATAATACAATAATGCCAATATTAATAATAATATTACAGTGTAATAATAACAATACCTATATTAATAATATTACAGTGCAATAACACCAATAAGACCAATATGAATAATATTACAGTGCAATAATACCAATATTAATAATATTACAATGCAATAATGCCAATATTAATAATATTACAGTGCAATAATGTTGTTGTTCATTCGTTCAGTCATCTACGACTCTTTGTGACCTCATGGACCAGCCCACGCCAGAGCTCCCTGTCGGCCGTCACCACCCCCAGCTCCCTCAAGGTCAGTCCAGTCCCTTCAAGGATGCCATCCATCCGTCTTGCCCTTGGTCGGCCCCTCTTCCTTTTGCCTTCCACTTTCCCCAGCATCATTCCCTTCTCTAGGCTTGGCTGTCTCCTCATGATGTGGCATTCAAAGGACTTCCGCTTTCCCTCTCGTCTCCTTCCCTCCAGTGAGCAGCCGGGCTTTCTTTCCTGGAGGATGGACTGGTTGGATCTTCTCGCAGTCCAAGGCACTCTCAGCACTTTCCTCCAGCACCACAGCTCAAAAGCATCTCTCTTCCTTTGCTCAGTCTTCCCTAAGGTCCAGCTCTCACATCCGTAGGTGACTACAGGGAAGACCATGGCTTGGACTAGGCAATGGATCTTGGTTGCCAGTCTGATGTTTCTACTCTTCACTATTTTATGGAGACTGGACATGGCTCTCCTCCCAAGAAGTAAGCGTCTTCTGATTTCCTGGCCACAGTCTGCATCTGCAGTCATCTTCCCACCTAGAAATACAAAGTCTCCACGTTTTCTCCCTCTCTTTCCCAGTTGTCAATCATTCTTGTTGCCATAATCTTGGTTTTTTTGACGTTTAGCTGCAACCCGGCTTTTGCGCTTTCTTCTTTCACCTTGATGAGAAGGCTCCTCAGCTCCTCCTCGCTTTCGGCCATCAGAGTGGTGTCATCTGCATATCTGAGGTTGTTAATGTTTCTTCCAGCCATTTTCACCCCAGCTTTGCATTCATCCAGCCCCGCACATCGCATAATACCAATATTACTATTATAGTGCAATAACAATAATACCAATCTTAATAATAATACTAATGTGCAATCATACAATAATACCAATATTAATAATAACATTACAATGCAATAATGCCAATATTAATAATATTTCAGTGCAATAACCCCAATAATACCAATATTAATAATATTACAGTGCAATAATACCAATATTAATATTAATATTGCAGTGCAATAACACCAATAAGACCAATATGAATAATAACACTAATGTGCAATAATACAATAATGGCAATATGAATAATAATATTACAGTGTAATAATAACAATACCAATATCAATAATATTACAGTGCAATAACACCAATAATACCAATATTAATATTACAGTGCAATAACAATAATACCAATATTCATAATAACACTAATGTGCAATAATACAATAATGCCAATATTAATAATATTACGGTGTAATAACAACAATAGCAATATTAACAATATTACAGTGCAATAACACCAATAATACCAATATTAATATTACAGTGCAATGCAAATATTAATATTAATATTACAGTGTAATAATAATAATACCAATATTAATAATATTACAGTGCAATAATACCAATATTAATATTAATATTAATATTACAGTGCAATAACAAAAATACCAATATTAATAATAATATTACAGTGTAATAATAACAATACCAGTATTAATAATATTACAGTGAAATAACACCAATAATACCAATATTAATAATATTACAGTGCAATAATAACAATACCAATATTAATAATATTACAGTGCAATAATACCAATATTAATATTACAGTGCAATAACAATAATACAACATTAATAATAATACTAATGTGCAATAATACCAATATTAATATTAATATTACAGTGCAATAACAATACCAATATTAATAATAATACTAATTTTCAATAATACAACAATACCAATATTAATAATAATATTACAAATGTGCAATAACCCCAATAATACCAATATTAATATTACAGTGCAATAATACCAATATTATTAATAATAATAATGCAATAAAATAATAATAATAATAAATTCTAGAATATAGAGTCAGACATACTGTAATAATAATTAATAATAGTAATTATTATTTCTAGAATGGAGATCCAGATATAGTATAATGATGATGATGATGATGATGATGATGATGATGAGTGTTTCCAAGAAGGTCCCTTTTGTGCCCCTCCCTCCATTTCCAGGGGAGAAGGGGTGTGTGCCAAATTGCAAAGGCCAAATCCAACGCCAATGGCCCCCCGAAAAGAAAGAAAGCAAGCCTGGCTTTGGCCTCATTGGTGATTCAGGCTGGAGTCACCCGCTGACGTCACTCGGGAACCCCCTGCGCGCGCGTGTGCCCGGGCCGCCGCTCTTCTGCGCATGCCCGAAAGGGAAAGAGCGCAGCCGGCTATTTTTAGACCCCCAGGCGCTATTTATAGCTCAGGGGGGTGATGACGCAGCCAGTGGGCGGGGCTTAGAGGCAGCCAGCCAGCCAAGTGGGCCAAATGCTCCTCACCCTTGGCTCCTCTCTTTAACCCAGTTTGACACCGCTACAGTTGCCAGGGCAACATCTTGAGTGGACAAGGCTGGGTCTCTGCACAATGCCATAGGAATCCATTACCCCTGCATTCAGACATATTATTATAATTAATAATAAGACTAATTAATTAATACTATTATCATCTTTATTATTATTATTATTATTGTTAATTAATATTATCATCTTAAGACTATTAATTAATACTATTATCACCTTTATTATTATTAATATTGTTAATTAATATTATCGTCTTAAGACTATTAATTAATACTATTATCACCTTTATTATTATTATTAATATTGTTAATTAATATTATCGTCTTAAGACTATTAATTAATACTATTATCATCTTTATTATTATTATTAATATTGTTAATTAATATTATCGTCTTAAGACAATTAATTAATACTATTATCACCTTTATTATTATTATTAATATTGTTAATTAATTTTATCGTCTTAAGACTATTAATTAATACTATTATCATCTTTATTATTATTATTAATATTGTTAATTAATTTTATCATCTTAAGACTATTAATTAATACTATTATCATCTTTATTATTATTATTAATATTGTTAATTAATTTTATCGTCTTAAGACTATTAATTAATACTATTATCATCTTTATTATTATTAATATTGTTAATTAATTTTATCGTCTTAAGACTATTAATTAATACTATTATCATCTTTATTATTATTATTAATATTGTTAATTAATTTTATCGTCTTAAGACTATTAATTAATACTATTATCATCTTTATTATTATTATTAATATTGTTAATTAATTTTATCGTCTTAAGACTATTAATTAATACTATTATCATCTTTATTATTATTATTAATATTGTTAATTAATTTTATCATCTTAAGACTATTAATTAATACTATTATCATCTTTATTATTATTATTAAAATTGTTAATTAATATTATCGTCTTAAGACTATTAATTAATACTATTATCACCTTTATTATTATTAAAATTGTTAATTAATTTTATCGTCTTAAGACTATTAATTAATACTATTATCATCTTTATTATTATTAATATTGTTAATTAATTTTATCGTCTTAAGACTATTAATTAATACTATTATCATCTTTATTATTATTAATATTGTTAATTAATTTTATCGTCTTAAGACTATTAATTAATACTATTATCATCTTTATTATTATTATTAAAATTGTTAATTAATTTTATCATCTTAAGACTATTAATTAATACTATTATCATCTTTATTATTATTATTAATATTGTTAATTAATATTATCGTCTTAAGACTATTAATTAATACTATTATCACCTTTATTATTATTAATATTGTTAATTAATATTATCATCTTAAGACTATTAATTAATACTATTATCATCTTTATTATTATTAATATTGTTAATTAATATTATCATCTTAAGACTATTAATTAATACTATTATCATCTTTATTATTATTAATATTGTTAATTAATATTATCGTCTTAAGACTATTAATTAATACTATTATCACCTTTATTATTATTAATATTGTTAATTAATTTTATCGTCTTAAGACTATTAATTAATACTATTATCACCTTTATTATTATTAATATTGTTAATTAATATTATCGTCTTAAGACTATTAATTAATACTATTATCATCTTTATTATTATTATTAATATTGTTAATTAATATTATCGTCTTAAGACTAATTAATTAATACTATTATCATCTTTATTATTATTATTATTAATATTGTTAATTAATATTATCGTCTTAAGACTATTAATTAATACTATTATCATCTTTATTATTATTATTAATATTGTTAATTAATATTATCGTCTTAAGACTATTAATTAATACTATTATCACCTTTATTATTATTAATATTGTTAATTAATTTTATCATCTTAAGACTATTAATTAATACTATTATCATCTTTATTATTATTAATATTGTTAATTAATATTATCGTCTTAAGACTATTAATTAATACTATTATCACCTTTATTATTATTAATATTGTTAATTAATTTTATCATCTTAAGACTATTAATTAATACTATTATCACCTTTATTATTATTAATATTGTTAATTAATATTATCATCTTAAGACTATTAATTAATACTATTATCATCTTTATTATTATTAATATTGTTAATTAATTTTATCGTCTTAAGACTATTAATTAATACTATTATCATCTTTATTATTATTATTAAAATTGTTAATTAATTTTATCATCTTAAGACTATTAATTAATACTATTATCATCTTTATTATTATTATTAATATTGTTAATTAATATTATTGTCTTAAGACTATTAATTAATACTATTATCACCTTTATTATTATTAATATTGTTAATTAATATTATCATCTTAAGACTATTAATTAATACTATTATCATCTTTATTATTATTAATATTGTTAATTAATATTATCGTCTTAAGACTATTAATTAATACTATTATCATCTTTATTATTATTATTAATATTGTTAATTAATATTATTGTCTTAAGACTATTAATTAATACTATTATCACCTTTATTATTATTAATATTGTTAATTAATATTATCGTCTTAAGACTATTAATTAATACTATTATCATCTTTATTATTATTAATATTGTTAATTAATATTATCGTCTTAAGACTATTAATTAATACTATTATCATCTTTATTATTATTATTAATATTGTTAATTAATATTATCGTCTTAAGACTATTAATTAATACTATGATCACCTTTATTATTATTATTAATATTGTTAATTAATATTATCGTCTTAAGACTATTAATTAATACTATGATCATCTTTATTATTATTATTAATATTGTTAATTAATATTATCGTCTTAAGACTAATTAATTAATACTATTATCATCTTTATTATTATTAATATTGTTAATTAATATTATCATCTTAAGACTATTAATTAATACTATTATCATCTTTATTATTATTATTTATATTGTTAATTAATATTATCGTCTTAAGACTATTAATTAATACTATTATCATCTTTATTATTGTTGTTGTTAATTAATATTATCGTCTTAATTATTATTATTAATTAATATTAACATTATTATAAAATATAACTATTTTTCATCTGCATTCAGAAATATTATTTTCCTTAATAATAACTACTATTATCATCTTTATTATTATTACTATCATCATCATTAACATTATTATTAATTAATATTATCATCTTTATTAATAGTAATAGTAATAACTGATATTAATATCATTATCAAATATAAATATATTTCATCTGCATTCAGAAATATTATTATCCTTAGTAATAACTACTATTATCATCTTTATTATTAGTATCATCATCATTAACATTATTAATATTGATGTTAGAGTTATTATTGAATTGTAATATTATTATTAATATTGGTATTATTGCACTGTAATATTATTATTATCTTTATTAATAGTAATAGTTGATATTAATATCATTATCAAATACAAATATATTTCATCTGCATTCTTAATTCTATTATATGTATTAATAATAATATCAATAACATTATAATATCCTCTTAATTATTAATATTAGCAATATTATTAATTAATATTATCATTATTATAAAATATAAATATATTTCATCTGCATTCAGAAATATTATTTTCCTTAATAATAACTACTATCATCATCTTTATATTATATTTATTAATAATAATAATATCAATAACATCATTATTAATACTATCATCTTAATTATTAATATTATTAATATTATTATCTTAATTATTAATATTATTAATTAATAACATTATTATCAAATATAAATATATTTCATCTGCATTCAGAAATATTATTTTCTTTAATAATAACTAGTATTATCATCTTTATTATTATTATCATCATCATTAACTTTATTATTAATTAATATTATCATCTTTATTAATAGTAATAGTAATAATAGATATTAATATCATTATCAAATATAAATATATTTCATCTGCATTCAGAAATATTATTTTCCCTAATAATAACTACTATTATCATCTTTATTATTATCATTATTAATAGCATTATTATTAATTATTATCATCTTAATTATCAATATTAATAATATTAATAATTAATATTAAAATCATTATCAAATATAAATATATTTCATCTACATTCAAAAATATTATTATCCTTAGTTATAACTACTATTATCATCTTTATTATTATTATCATTAACGGATTGTTGTAGGTTTTTCCAGGCTATATGGCCATGTTCTAGAGGCATTCTCTCCTGACGTTTCGCCTGCATCTATGGCAAGCATCCTCAGAGGTAGTGAGGTCTGTTGGAACTAGGAAAATGGGTTTATATATCTGTGGAATGACCAGGGTGGGACAAAGGACTCTTGTCTGCTGGAGCTAGGCGTGAATCTTTCAACTGACCACCTTGATTAGCATTTGATAGCCTGGCAGTGCCTGGGGCAATCTTTTGTTAAGAGGTGATTAGATATCCTTCTTTGTTTCCTCTCTGTTGTTTTGCTGTTGTAATTTTAGAGTTTTTTTTAATACTGGTAGCCAGATTTTGTTCATTTTCATGGTTTCCTCCTTTCTGTTGAGATTGTCCACATGCTTCTTGTGGATTTCAATGGCTTCTCTGTGTAGTCTGACATGGTGGTTGTGAGAGTGGTCCAATATGCTGTGTCCAGGTTGGTTCCTCAGGTGCTCTGCTATGGCTGATGTCTCTGGTTGAAGGAGTCTGCAGTGCCTTCCATGTTCCTTGATGCATGTCTGGGCGCTGCGTTTGGTGGTCCCTATGTAGACTTGTCCACAGCTGCATGGTACACGGGAGACTCCTGCAGAAGTGAGAGGATCCCTCTTGTCCTTTCCTGAACGTAGCATTTGTTGGATTTTCTTGGTGGGTCTGCAGATAGTTTGTATGTTGTGTTTCCTCATCAGCTTCCCTATGCGGTCAGTGGTTCCCTTGATGTATGGCAAGAACCCTTTCCCTCTGGGTGGATCTTCATCTTGACTCTTGTGGCTACTTCTCGGTGGTCTTGCAGCTCTTCTGATGTCTGAGGTGGAGTCTCCCTTGGCCTGGAGAGCCCAGTTGAGGTGGTTCAGTTCATCTTGGAGGAGGTGGGCTTCGCAGATTCTTTCTGCACGGTCTGCCAAGGCTTTAATGGGGTTTCTTTTTTGACTTGGGTGATGGTTGGAGTTTTGATGTCGATATCTATCTGTGTGTGGGGGTTTTCTGTAAACGGTGTGACCCAATTGTTGATCTGGTTTGCGGATGACTAGGACATCTAGAAAAGGCACCGCTAGATGGTGCCATAAATACTCTGGAAAATAGGCCTTTGCTATTGAGGATGGGTCGCACACAAATCAAATGCATCGGTCAAACTTAATACTGTTAAAATACATATATTAAGCTTTGGAAAGTCTTTAAAAGTTTCAGCCAGCAATCAGTAAAGCTTTGCAAATTGTCACTGAGTGCGTTGTTTTTGTGTATCCTATATTGTGCATTGTGTTTGTGACTCCTTGGCATTGCAGTTGGGCATAATATACTTTACGTTGTGGTTGTGCATTGTATTTGTGTATCCTATATTTTGCATTGTGGTTGTGCATTGTGTTTATGGCTCCTTGGCACTGTGGTTGGGCATCATATACTTTACATTGCGGTTGTGCATTGTGTTTGTGTGTCCTATATTTTGCATTGTGGTTGTGGCTCCTTGGCACTGCAGTTGTGCATCATATACTTTTATATTTTGGCTGTGCATTGTGTTTGTGTGTCCTATATTCTGCATTGTGGTTGTGCATTGTGTTTATGGCTCCTTGGCACTGTGGTTGGGCATCATATACTTTACATTGTGGTTGTCCATTGTGTTTGCATGTCCTGTATTTTGCATTGTGCTTGTGCATTGTGTTTATGGCTCCTTGGCACTGTGGTTGGGCATCATATACTTTACATTGCGGTTGTGCATTGTGTTTGTGTGTCCTATATTTTGCATTGTGGTTGTGGCTCCTTGGCACTGCAGTTGTGCATCATATACTTTTATATTTTGGCTGTGCATTGTGTTTGTGTGTCCTATATTCTGCATTGTGGTTGTGCATTGTGTTTGTGGCTTCTTGGTACTGTGGTTGGGCATCATATATTTTGCATTGTAGTTGTGCATTGTGTATCTGGCTCCTTAGCACTGCAGCTGGGCATCATATACTTTACATTGTGGTTGTCCATTGTGTTGGCATGTCCTGTATTTTGCGTTGTGCTTGTGCATTGTGTTTATGGCTCCTTGGCACTGTGGTTGGGCATCATATACTTTACATTGTGGTTGTCCATTGTGTTTGCATGTCCTGTATTTTGCATTGTGGTTGTGCATTGTGTTTGTGTGTCTTATTTTTTCATTGTGGTTGTGCACTGTGTTTGTGACTCCTAGGCCCTGCAGCTGTGCATCATATACTTTGCAATTTGGTTGTGCATTGTGTTTGTGTGTCCTATATTTTGCATTGTGGTTGTGCATTGTGTTTGTGGCTCCTTGGCACTGTGGTCGGGCATCATATACTTTACATTGTGGTTGTGCATTGTGTTTGTGGCTTCTTGGCACTATAGTTGGACATCAAATACTTTTCATTGTGGTTGTGTATTGTGCTTGTGGCTCCTTGGCACTGTGGGTGGGTATCATATACTTTACATTGTGCTTATGCATTGTGTTTGCATGTCCTATATTTTGCATTGTTGATATGTATTGTATTTGTGTGTCTTATATTTTTCATTGTGATTGTGTATTTTGTTTGTGAATCTTTGGCCCTACAGCTGTGCATCAAATACTTTGAATTTTGGTTGTGCATTGTGTTTGTCTGTCCTATATTTTACATTGTGGTTGTGAATTGTGTTTATGATTCCTTGGCATTGCAGTTGTGCATCATATACTTTTATGTTTTGCTTGTGCATTGTGTTTGTGTGTCCTGTATTGTGCATTGTATTTGTGACTCCTTGGCACTGCAGTTGTGCATTGTATACTTTGCATTTTGGTTGCGCCTTGTGTTTGTGTGTCCTGTAGTTTGCACTGTGGTTGTGCATTGTGTTTATGACTCCTTGTCATTGCAGTTGTGCATCATATACTTTTATGTTTTGCTTGTGCATTGTGTTTGTGTGTTCTGTATTTTGCATTTTGCTTGTGCATTGCGTTTGTGACTCCTTGCCACTGCAGTTGTGCGCTATATACTTTACAATTTGTTTGTGTATTGCATTTGTGACTCCTTGGCACAATAGTTGTGTGTTATATACTTTACAATTTGTTTGTGCCTTGTGTTTGTGTGTCCGGTATTTTGCATTGTGGTTGTGCATTCTGTATGTGTGCTCTATATTCTGCATTGGGTTTGTGCATTGCATTTGTGACACTTTTGCCCTGCAGTGGTGCATCTTATCCTTTGCACTTTGTGTTTTGCATTTGCGACTCCTATACTTTGCATGGCAGTTGTTTGCCCTTTCCTTTGTGGTTGTGCATCGCATATAGCCATTGGTTTGTATGGTGCGGTGCTGCAGCCGTGGCACATGGGTCTCTATGCTGCTCTTAAAGGGATGCTGGAGGGAGGCCAACGTGCATCCTGTCCATTTTATAGTGAGCCAGACGATAAATGACACGTCCTTTGCTCCCATCACTCGCTTCCTGTCTCTCTCTCTCACTCACTCACCAACCCGTTGAATTTTCCATCACAATCTGAATTTCAGCATAAATATTGGGAGAGTTGCTTGTGGGATTTGCTCTTTAAGGCAAAAGAAAATATTAGTTTGCCTTATTTGTTTTGTACTCATCCTTTTGTGTCAGCAGTTGTCCTCGTCCAGGTTTTGGGGTCTAGACCAGACTTGGGGGACGGCAAGTCCATAAACAAATACATACAAATGTTGACTCACCAACGTTGAAGAAGCGCCACCGAGATGTTTATTAGCGATTCAGCTGAAAAGGATGCAAAGCCGCGGTCATTTGTCCAGCAGAGCATGTGGTTACAGAAATAAATGCCATTTTTATAGAAAATACAGAGTTGTGATTTTCAAAATTCCCGCTCCCCGCCCCTCGCCCGGCTCGATGGTAATTGGCCGGCGCACAACCGCTGGGAGGAGACTTGGCCATCCTCCTTGCATCTGGGTCAATCACAGGGCTCCCGCGGTGCGCCTGAGCCAATCAGGAGGCTCCTGCCGCCTCGACGCTCCAGCAAATCAGATGAGAGGGAGGTGGAACGAATCATAGAATCATAGAATCAAAGAGTTGGAAGAGAACTCATGGGCCATCCAGTCCAACCCCCTGCCAAGAAGCAGGAATATTGCATTCAAATCACCCCTGACAAATGGCCATCCAGCCTCTGCTTAAAAGCTTCCAAAGAAGGAGCCTCCACCACACTCCGGGGCAGAGAGTTCCACTGCTGAACGGCTCTCACAGTCAGGAAGTTCTTCCTAAGGGATACAATGCATTCTTGAGTGGATTATGGAGTTTAATGTCCTGGAGGCTTATCGAGTCTGGAACCAAATTGCCAGAGAAGCCAACTTTATTGTCTTGAGATGGGTCTGCGATAAGCATTGATCACTTAATCCGGGGTTTCCTCTTGCTATCAGATAGGGCACAAAGGGGAAAATTTTGGTGAATGTTTTTAGTGGAGAGATTTGAAAGAAAAATGGGTTGGGGGAATAAGGACTTTCCGAAGGTCATCTTTCCCCCATTGTTATATGATTAAAAAGTTTGCCAAGCGAAAATCCTCTTGATGGCCCGACTCCGAAGTCAAGAAAGATTTTTCCATGCAAGTAAATTTCTAAGATAAGGGTCTTTCATGATCGCTAAATGCCTTTCCAGAGGCAGGGCAACTTCCTTATACATTTTCCTCAAGGAGAAGGGAAGGAGGAAAAAGGGTCTGGGCAAGGTCAGATTCATGAAGGGAAATATAGAAATATAGGAATCACAATGAAAAATCATATCCAGGTACACCCCACCCCCCCACCCCACACACAAGATCAATTTATAAAAGTTTAAATCACAGCATAATATGAGTTCATAGTTCATTTTGGGGAAATTCATGGGAGAAAAATGAAGTCCAAAAGTACGTGGCAGAAAGTCCAAAAGTCACAAAAGGTGTATGGTGACTTCCACTGAGCAAAAAGATGGAGTCCTGCAGCACTGAGATCGAAGCTGGTCCTCGGTCCTTGGGAAACTATAGCTCCTTCCAAGGGCCGAAGCCTGATGGCTAGACTGCTCCCTGAAAGCCTCATGGGGTAACTACACCAAGTCTCCAGGGCCAGGGGGGCTTCAAAAGGACGAAGAAGCAGCGAGAGCGACGCAGCAGCAGCGAGGCTTGGATTTTGACAATCAGCTGTTTTCCTTTTAGAAATATTCTTAATAAACCAAAGGTTATTCCCCGAGCGCAGGGGCCCAAAATACAAAAAGCAAGATAGCAGATAGGGTTAGAATTTAGCTAGTAAAAATATGGCATCAAAAGTGTAGTCGATCCGTCAACTCGCGGATACGGGGGCCTGAGGGGTTTCAGTATCCGCGGTTTGAAGGAACGCAGATTCGGCCTCCCTGGGACGGCAGGAAGGCATCCCAGGCAGGCCTGCGGTCTCCCGCGGCCCAGAAAAGGTTATTTAGACAGTTTGAGCCAGGAAAGGGACACAAAGTATCATTCTGGAGAAGTTAGTGTTACAATTCATTTAGTCTTTATTGAGGGGATTGTTACATAGTTTGGGCTGGGAAAAGAAGTGAAAGGAAAGAGCATAGGGCTGTAAGGAGTCCCTGGTTGAGGCTGTTGCTGGGGCACATTTCATCAGTTTTCACCCAACTGGGCATCCAGGAACTGCGGAACTCCCTGCAGCTGGTCGGATCAGCTTGAAGGCAGGGGTCTGGGATACCCTCAACGACAATATCATAGAGGTAGCCTGTTGCCTGAAGGCATCACCTACTTGGGCGGCATATCTATGCAGATACCCTCACTAATTGACTTTGCAGCTGCAAGGCTACTCAGTGCTGGCTTGCTATGATTTTTCCAGGCTGTACGGCCATGTTCCAGCAGCATTCTCTCCTGATGTTTTACCTACAACCCAGTGATTCCCAGCATTGGGTAGCCTTGCCTGGAAAACTCACAGCAAGCCAGCATTGAGTAGCCTTGCAGCTACAATCTGTGAGGGTATCTGCCTAGAGGTAGCCTGGCCCCTGTTGCATGAAGGCATCCTCTACTTGGGAGGTATATCTATGCAGATACCCTCACTGATTGACTTTGCAACTGCAAGGCTACTCAGGGCATTATTCCATATATATATATATATATATATTCCACTTGCTTCACTGCCAACAGAACCTTTGAAGATGTAATTCAGCCACAGATGCAGGCAAAATGCTTCTGGAACACAGCCAAACAGCCCGAAAAACTCACAGCAACCCAGCATTGAGTAGCCTTGCAGATGCAGAATCAATCAGGGAGGGTATCTGCCTAGAGGTAGCCTGGCCTCTGTTGCCTGTAGGCATCCTCTACTTGGGAGGTATATCTATGCAGATACCCTCGCTGATTGACTTTGCAACTGCAAGGCTACTTAGTGCTGGCTTGCTATGATTTTTCCAGGCTGTATGGCCTTGTTCCAGCAGCATTCTCTCCTGACGTTTTACCTACAACCCTGTGATTCCCAGCATTGAGTAGCCTTGCCTGGAAAACTCACAGCAACCTAGAATTGAGTAGCCTTGCAGCTACAGAGTCAATCAGTGAGGGTATCTGCCTAGAGATAGCCTAGCCTGACCTCTGTTGCCTGTAGGCATCCTCTACTTGGGCGGTGTATCTATGCAGATACCCTCGCTGATTGACTTTGCATCTGCAAGGCTACTCAATGCTGGCTTCCTATCAGTTTTCCAGGCTGTACAGCCTTGTTCCAGCAGCATTCTCTCCTGACGTTTCACCTACAACCCAGTGCTTCCCAGCATTGAGTAGCCTTGCCTGGAAAACTCACAGCAAGCCAGCACTGAGTAGCCTTGCAGCTACAATCTGTGAGGGTATCTGCCTAGAGGTAGCCTGGCCCCTGTTGCATGTAGGCATCCTCTACTTGGGAGGTATATCTATGCAGATACCCTCACTGATTGACTTTGCAGCTGCAAGGCTACTCAGTGCTGGCTTGCTATGAGTTTTCCAGGCTATACAACCATGTCCCAGCATCATTCTTTCCTGACATTTCACATACAACCCAGTGGTTCCGTCCATGAAAGCCTTGGACAACACATCTTTGCCATTGTTGCTTTCTACCATTGCACCCCTGGGCTTGGCCAGAGAAGGAAGGAGAAGGATGGGCCGAAAGCGGCCTGGCATGGGGCCATTCCTGGCTTTTCAGGCTCCCAGGCCGTCCTGCGTCCGCCTTGCCCTGGCTGGCCTGGGCCCTGACCCGCTCTCTTCCTCCGTCAGATCAGCTCTCGCTTGCAGCCTTTCTCAGAGCCGCCGGCCTTCCCTGGGGAGCCCAGGAGACGTTCCCATCCTGTCCCCAGATTTCCCAGCCTCAAAGCCACTGTGGGACAAATGCGCGCCAACCCTGCGGAGCGGTGCCAGCCTCCAGCACTGGGAAGAAAAATCATAATAATAATAATAAGAGAGTATGTCATCCGAGCACTTGATGTTCACCCTCTCAAGGGTACAGGATATTAAAGGATACCATATATGATATGATAGGAGTTTGGAACCTGTTTCAGATGCATTTCACATGCCCTCCGAGGACATGGCAGAGTCTCCTTCCCCGGAGGGTTCTAAACAGAGTCTGGATGGCCATCTGTCAGGAGTGATTGAATGGTGTATTTCCTTATAGTAAAAAGCGGTTGGACTTGATGACCTTTGGGGGTCCTCTCCAACTCTAGGATCCCATGGAAGTCTTTAAATAGAAGCTGGGTGACCATCTATCAGGAGGGATTGAATGGTGTATTCCCTTATAGTAGAAGGGGTGGGGTTGGATGGTCTTTGGAGGTCCCTTCCGAACCAATGGAAGCCTTTAAACCGAGTCAGGATGGCCATCTGTTAGGAGGGATTGAACAGAAGGGGTTGTATGGATGGCCTTTGGAGATCCCTTCCAAGTCCAGGATTCTATGGAAGTCTTTAATCAGAGCCTGGATGACCATCTGTCAGGAGGGATTGAATGGTGTCTTCCCTTATAGCAGAAGGGGGTTGGACTTGATGGCCTTTCAGGGTTCCTTCCAACTCCAAGATTTTATGGAAGCCTTTAAACAGAGTCTGAATGGCCATCTGTCAGGAGTGATTGAATGGTGTATTCCCTTACAGTAGAAAGGGGTTGGACTTGATGGCCTTTGGGGGTCCCTTCCAACTCTAGGGTTCTATGAAAGCCTTTAAACAGAGGCTGGATGGTCATCTGTTTGGAGGGATTGAGTGGTGTCTTTCCTGGTAGCAGAAGGGGGTTGGGCTAGATGACCTTTGGAGGTCCCTTCTAACTCTAGGATGCTATTATAGACATCTGTCAGGAGTGATTGAATTGTGTATTCCCTTATAGTAGAAAGGGTTTGGACTTGATGGCCTTTGGGGGTCCCTTCCAATTCTGGGATCCTGTGGAAGTCTTTAAATAGAAGCTGGGTGGCTATCTATCAGGAGGGATTGAATGGTGCATTTCAATATAGCAGAAGGATGCTGAATGGTGGAGGTTCCTTCCAACTCCAGGATTCTTTAAATAGAGGCTGGGTGGCCATCTATTGGGCATGATTGAATGGTGTCTTATAGCAGAAGCGGGTTGGACTAGATGACCTTTGGGGGTCCCTTCCAACTCTAGGATTCTATTATCTATTCTAATATTATTATCTAAAGGTTTTACAATAGAGACTGGCCATCTGTCAGGAGGGATCAGATGAGGTCTCCCTGTCTGGCAAAATAATGGAGTTGAACTGGATGGCCTTCCAACTCTAGGATCCCATGGAAGCCTTTAAACCGAGTCAGGACGGTCATCTGTCAGGAGTGATTGAATGGTGTATTCCCTTATAGTAAAAAGAGGTTGGACTTGATGACCTTTGGGGGTCCCTTCCAACTCTAGGATCCCATGGAAGTCTTTAAATAGAAGCCAGATGGCCATCTGTCAGGAGTGATTGAATGGTGTCTTCCCTTACAGTAGAAAGGGGTTGGACTTGATGGCCTTTGGGAGTCCCTTCCAAGTCTAGGATCCCATGGAAGCCTTTAAACCGAGTCAGGACGGCCATCTGTTAGGAGGGATTGAACAGAAGGGGTTGTATGGATGGCCTTTGGAGATCCCTTCCAAGTCCAGGATTCTCTGGAAGCCTTTAAACAGAGTCTGGATGGCCATCTGTCAGGAGTGATTGAATGGTGTCTTCCCTTACAGTAGAAAGCAGTTGGAGTTGATGGCCTTTCAGGGTTCCTTCCAACTCCAGGATTGTATGGAAGCCTTTAAACAGAGTCTGGATGGCCATCTGTCAGGAGAGATTGAATGTTTTCCATTACAGTAGAAAGGGGTTGGACTTGATGGCCTTTGGAGATCCCTTCCAACTCTAGGATCCCATTAAAGTCTTTAAACCGAGTCAGGATGGCCATCTGTTAGGAGGGATTGAATGGTGTATTCCCATATAACAGAAGGGGTTGTATGGATGGCCTTTGGAGATCCCTTCCAACTCCAGGATTTTATGGAAGCCTTTAATCAGAGTCCAGATGGCCATCTGTTGGGAGGGATTGAATGGTGTATTCCCTTACAATAGAAAGGGGTTGTATGGATGGTCTTCGGAGATCCCTTCCAACTCCAGGATTCTCTGGAAGCCTTTAAACAGAGTCTGGATGGCCATCTGTCGGGAGGGATTGAATGGTGTTTTCCCTTATAGTAGAAGGGGGCAGGATGACGTCTTGAGGCCGAGAGAGTGTGACTTTGAGGCCGAGAGAGTGTGGCTTACCCAAGCTGTTTAGCAGGGGTTCGGAAAGAAGTCTCCAACGCGAAGCATTCAAACTATGGCATGCAAAGAATGAAAAACTTCGCTGGGCTCAAGGCGATGGGATCCCGGGAGTTGTAGTTTGGCAAGGCCTTGTGTTTTGCTTTCCGAATGCTGCTGACTCGGTGTCCTTGCCCAGCAGCTGCATCCAGGAATTGAGTTCCGTTTTTGCCCTTTTGGCTCCTTTAAAAGTGCCGCAAGCACCTGTGAGCTGTGTTGCAATGTGTTGATGTGCATCCATGGCTTTTTGGCTTTTGCGGCTCTCTTGTTGTCATTGCCCGGGCGCTGGTTTCCGAAGCCGGGAAGTGGCACGCGAAGCCAGAGGATGGGACATGGCACACACACACACGTCACAAGGCATTCATAATCCCAGTCCCATCAATCATCCCTAAAGTTATCTTCAAAATAGGGTTGACGACTCATGCTTAAAGCTGGATGGGTTTTACACATGTCATATTTTAGCAACACTGTTTGGAAGCACTGGATTGGCGCATGGATGCATTGGAATGGCGCATAGATGCATTGGATTGGCACATGGATGCATTGGATTGGCGCATAGATGCATTGAGTTGGCACATGGATGCATTGGATTGGCACATGGACTAATTGGATTGGCACAAGGATGCATTGGATTGGCACATGGATACATTGACTTAGCACATGGATGCATTGGCTTGGCACAGAGATACATTGGATTGGCACATAGATGCATTAGCACATGGATGCATTGCATTGGCACATGGACTCATTGGATTGGCACATGGATATATTGGATTGGCACATGGATGCATTGGATTGGCACATAGATGCATTGGATTGGTGCATAGATGCATTGGATTGGCACATGGACGCATTGCATTGGCACATGGATGCATTGGATTGGCACATGGACGCATTGCATTGGCACATGAATGCATTGCATTGGCACATTGATGCATTGGCTTGGCACATAGATACATTGGATTGGCACATATATACATTGGATTGGCACATGGACGCATTGGATTGGCACATGGACACATTGGATTGGCACATGGATGCATTGGATTGGCACATGGTTGCATTGGATTGGCACATGGTTGCATTGGATTGGCACATAGATGCATTGCATTGGCACATGGATGCTAAACTGCAAGGCCTTTGGCTTGGGAAGGTTTCCTCTCCTCATCCTCTGCCCAGCTGCAAGCTTTTTAGCTGCATATGCATTAGATAATACACTAGCCGTCCCCTGCCAGGCATTGCTGCGGTCGTCTGGTGATCTAGAAAATAAAGTAATGAGAAAGTGTTTGATTACATTTTCTTGCAATGGTGAAGGGAGTAGAACTGGATGGCCTTAAGTATTTTGCATTGCTTATAGGGGTTCTGTGTGGGAAGTTTGCCCCATTTCTGTCATTTGTGGGGTTCAGCGTGCTATTTGATTGTAGGTGAACTATAAATCCCAGTAACTACAACTCCCAAATGTCAAGGTCTATTTCCCCCCAAACTCCATCTGTGTTCCTAGTTGGGCATATGGAATATCCGTGCCAAGTTTGGTCCAGATCCATCATTGTTTGAGTCCACAGTGCTCTCTGGATGGAGGTGAACTACAACTCCCAAACTCAAGGTCAATGCCCACCAAACCCTTCTATTGTTTTCTGTTGGTCATGGGAATTCTGTGTGCCAAGTTTGGTTCAATTCAATCATTGGTGGAGTTCAGAATGCTCTTTGATTGTAGGTGAACTATAAATCCCAGCAACTACAACTCCCAAATGACAAAATCATGTGTGTGTGTGTGTGTGTGTGTGTGTGTGCGTGTGTGTGTGATAGTTACTCCTTGGGTTAGGAGGTGTCTTGTGTCCAAATTTGGTGTCAATTTGTCCAGTGATTTTTGAGTAATGTTAATCCCACAAACGAACATTACATTTTTATTTATATAGATGAAGTAATACAATATAATATATTAATATAATACAATATAATTTATTTATTTATTTATTTATTTATTTACTTTGCTTATATACCGCTGTATCTCAAGCCCGAAGGCGACTCACAGCGGTTCACAAACAGTAGAAACAGTAGAAACAGCAGTGGTTCCATACAACATATAACAATTGACTTAACACATTATCCATAAATTACCAATAAGCAATTACAATGCACAATTATTACAAAAAACAACCGTACCCAATCTTCTCATCATCCAAGCGTAGTCCAGATTCGTCGTCCATTGTTCCATTCCTATGTTCCATTACCAGATTGCACTAAATTACTCAAACGCCTGCACAAACAGCCAGGTCTTCACCTTTTTGCGGAATACCATTAGAGATGGTGCTAGTCTAATGTCCGTAGGAAAGGCGTTCCACAGCCGAGGAGCCACCACCGAGAAGGCCCTATCTCTCGTCCCCGCCAGCCGAGCTTGAGAAGCAGGTGGGATCGAGAGCAGGGTCTCCCCGGAAGATCTCAAACTCCTCGTGGGTTCATAGGCAGAGATGCGGTCGGATAGGTAGCTTGGGCCGGAACCGTTTAGGGCTTTAAAGGCCATCGCCAGCACTTTGAATTCAGCCTGGTAGCAGATTGGTAGCCAGTGGAGTTGGCGCAACAGGGGGGTTGTATGCTCCCTGCGCTCCGCTCCTGTTAAAATCATGGCTGCCGAGCGTTGGACTAGTTGGAGCTTCCGAGCTGTCTTCAAAGGCAACCCCACGTAGAGAGCGTTGCAGTAGTCTAAACGGGATGTAACCAGAGCGTGGACTACCGTGGCCAAGTCAGACTTCCCAAGGTACGGGCGCAGCTGGCGCACAAGCTTTAGCTGTGCAAATGCTCCCCTGGTCACCGCCGAAACCTGGGGTTCCAGGCTCAGCGATGAGTCCAGGATCACACCCAAGCTGCGAACCTGCGTCTTCAGGGGGAGTGTGGCCCCATCCAACACAGGCTGTAACCCTATGCCCTGTTCAATGGCCTTGCGACTGACCAGGAGTACCTCTGTCTTGTCTGGATTCAATTTCAATTTGTTCGCCCTCATCCAGACCGTCACAGCGGCCAGGCACCGGTTCAGGACCTGGACAGCCTCCTTAGTAGCAGGTGGAAAGGAGTGACAGAGTTGGACATCATCCGCGTACAGATGACACCGTACCCCGAAACTCCAGATGATCTCCCCCAGCGGCTTCATGTAGATGTTAAACAACATGGGAGACAATATTGAGCCCTGAGGAACCCCACAAGACAATGGTTGTGGGTTTGAACAGGTGTCCCCCAACAACACCTTCTGAGATCGACCCTCCAGGAATGACCGGAGCCACTGCAAAACAGCCCCTCCAAGACCCATCCCTGTGAGGCGTCCCAGAAGGATACCGTGGTCGACGGTATCGAAGGCCGCTGAGAGGTCAAGCAGCACCAACAGGGACACACTCCCCCTGTCAAGCTCCCGGCGCAGATCATCCACTAAGGCGACCAAGGCTGTCTCGGTACCATGCCCCGGCCTAAAGCCAGACTGTGCCGGGTCTAGATAATCCGTGTCTACCAAGAATACCTGGAGTTGTGAGGCCACCACACGTTCCAAGACTTTGCCCAAGAAGGGGAGATTGGAAACTGGCCGATAGTTGTCGAATTTAGTGGGGTCCAGTGATGGTTTCTTCAACAGCGGTTTTATTATAGCTTGTTTTAAGCTCGCTGGAAACTTGCCTTCCCGAAGGGAAGCATTAACCACCACCTTAACCCACTCAGCCAATCCCCTTCTGGCCTCCTTTAGAAGCCAGGATGGGCAGGGGTCCAGGATGCATGTGGTTGGCCTCATTCCTCCAAGTATCTTGTCCACATCCTCGGGTTTCACCAATTGAAATGAATCCATCAAAACTGGACAAGCAGGTGCTCGTGTTACATCCTCAGAGACTGCCATTAACATGGTATCCAGACCAGAACGGATCAAAGCGACTTTGTCTGTAAAGAACTGAGCAAAAGCTTCACAGCGAGAAGTCGAATCGTCAGGGTTCCCATAATGCTAATAACAACACAATATAATAATATTGTAATATAGTCATGCAAATATATTAAATATAATTGATATATAAATAATAATAAAATAAATAATAGTAATAAAATGCATTGTGAGGATGGAGAAATAGACTTTGAGCATCAGAATGCATCAACAAAGCAAAAAATGTGGTTGTTCTATTCTTTTCCAAGGATGGTGCATCAATGCGTGCCAATACACTTGTCATCCGCCTCCAAATGACAGTGGGATGTCTAGTTTCCTGCCTCCTGCTAAAGGTCAGCATTCCCCTCCTTTGCGTGCTTCCTGACCTATTCCTCCCTGCTTTTCCTGCCCATCCTTCCATCTATCCATCCTCCCCTTTTTCCTCTCACTCTCTTTCTCTCTGCCTTCCTTTCCCTCCTTTCCAGCCTTTGCTCACTCCTTTCTTTTCAGTCCCTCTTTTCACTTCTCAAGGGAGAAGGGAAGGAGATCCATTTCCCCCAATGGGCACCTCCACTGGGGCCACTGGCCTGCTAATGCCGTCTCCCTAATTCTCTCACCAGTTTGGAACTGGGAGAACTGGGATTCTCCATTGACTTCTGAAGATGGCCCTTGGGTACCTGCTGCTTGCTCTTTTCTTCCATGGAGTGTCCTGCAAACAGGTAGGAAACCAGGGAAAGGTGCAGGGAAGTTGTTGTTGTTGTTGTTGTTGTTGTTGTTGTTGTTGTTGTTGTTGTTTCTACCCATGGGGATTCAAGGTGATTTACCATAACATTATTATAATTATCATTTTTATTTCTATCCTACCTTTCCTTCCATGGGGATTCAAGGTGCCTTACCATAACATCATCATCATCATCATCATCATCATCATTATTTCTATCCATAGGACTCAAGGCAGTTTACCATAACAATATTATTATTATTATTATTATTATTAGCTATAACCATCACACATTGCTGTGGCCAACCTTCCCTCCCTCTTTCTCTCTCTCTCTCTCTCTCTTTCTTTCTTTCTCTCTTTCTCACTTTCTTTCTTTCTTTCTCTCCTTCCTTCCCTCCCTCTTTCCTTCCCTCCCTCTTTCTTTCCCTTCTTCTTTCTTCCTTCTCTACCTGTTTCTTTTCTCGCTTCCTTTGCTCTTTGGTTCCATCCTTCCTTGTCTCCTTCCTTCCTTCCCTCTTTCTCTCTTTCGTTCCTTCTCTCCTTCCTTTATTTCATTCTCTCCTTCCTTCCTTCTCTACCTTTCTTTCTTTCCTTCTCTCCTTCCCTTCTTCTTTATTTCATTCTCTCCTTCCTTCCTTCCTTCTCTATCCTTCTTTCTTTCTTTCCTTCTCACCTCCTTCCTTCTTTCCCTCTTTCTCTCCATTCTTCTCTCCTTCCTTTTCTACACTTCTTTCTTTCCTTCCTTCTCTCTTTCCCTCCTTCTCTCCCTCCTTCCTTCTCTACCCTTCTTTCTTTCCTTCCTTCTCTCATTCCCTCCTTCTTTCCCTCTTTCTCTCCCTCCTTCTCTCCTCCGTTCCTTCTCTACCTTTCTTTCTTTCCTTCTCTCCATCCCTCCTTCTTTCTCTCCTTCTCTCCCTTCTTCTCTCTTTCCTTCCTTCTCTACCCTTCTTTCCTTCTTTCCCTCCTTCTGTCACACCTCTCCTTCCTTCTTTCCTTGCTTCTCTATCCTTCTTTCTTTCCTTCTCACCTCCTTCCTTCTTTCCCTCTTTCTCTCCATTATTTCCTCCTTCCTTCCTTCTCTACACTTCTTTCTTTCCTTCCTTCTCTCTTTCCCTCTTTCTTTCCCTCCTTCTCTCCCTCCTTCTCTCCTTCCTTCTCACCCTTCTTTCTTTCCTTCCTTCTCTCCTTCCCTCTTTCTCTCCTTCCCTCTTTCTCTCCTTCCTTCCTTCCTTCCTTCCTTCCTTCTTTCTTTCCTTCCTTCTCTCTTTCCCCCTTTCTTTCCCTCATTATCTCCCTCCTCACCTTCCTTCTCTACCCTTCTTTCTTTCCTTCCTTCTCTCCTTCCCTCTTTCTCTCCCTCCTTCTCTCCTTCCTTTCTTCTCTTCCTTTCTTTCCTTCTATCCTTCCCTCCTTCTTTCCCTCCTCTCCTTCCTTCCTTCCTCCCCCTTTTATTTCTCTCCTATCTTTCTCCCTATGGGGACTTGAAGCAGCTTACCATAACATTATTATTATTGGGCTGCTGTGAGTTTTTCGGGCTGTCTGGCCACATTCCAGAAGCATTCTCTCCTGACATTTCGCCTGCATCTATGGCAGGCATCCTTAGAGGTTTTGAGGTCTGTTGGAAGCTAGACAAGTGGGGTTTGTATATATACCTGTCTAATAATGTCCCAGGTGGGAGAAAGAACTCTTGTCTGCTGGAGGCAAGTGTGAATGTTGCAATTGGCACTGAAAGGATTTGCAGCTTCAAAGTCTGACTGCTTCCTGCCTGGGGGAATCCTTTGCTGGAAGGTGTTAGCTGGCCCTGATTATTTCATGTCAGGAATTCATAGAATCATAGAATCAAAGAGTTGGAAGAGACCTCCTGGGCCATCCAGTCCAACCCCATTCTGCCAAGAAGCAGGAATATTGCATTCAAATCACCCCTGGCAGATGGCCATCCAGCCTCTGTTTAAAAGCTTCCAAAGAAGGAGCCTCCACCACACTCCGGGGCAGAGAGTTCCACTGCTGAACACTTCTCATAGTCAGGAAGTTCTTCCTCATGCTCAGATGGAATCTCCTTCATTGAGGTTCTGGGTTTGAGCCTGCCACTTTTGGACTCTCGCTTGCTGAGGTGTTCCAGCAAGTGTCTCTGTAGATCTTAGAAAACTATGTCTAGATTTAAGTCGTTGACGTGCTGGCTGATACCCAAACAGGGGATGAGCTGCAGATGTCTCTGCCTTGGTCCTTTCACTATCGGCTGCTACTTCCCGGCGGATGTTAGGTGGTGCAATACTGGCTAAGCAGTGTAATTTCTCCAGTGGTGTGGGGCGCAGACACCCCGTGATAATGCGGCATGTCTCATTCAGAGCCACATCCACTGTTTTAGTGTGGTGAGATGTGTTCCACACTGGGCTTGCGTACTCTGCAGCAAAGTAGCATAGCGCAAGGGCACATGTCTTCACTGTGTCTGGTTGTGACCCCCAGGTTGTGCCAGTCAGCTTTCGTATGATATTGTTTCTAGTGCCCACTTTTTGCTTGATGTTCAGGCCGTGCTTCTTGTAGGTCAGAGCACGGTCCAGAGTGACTCCCAGGGATTTGGGTGCGCTGCAATGATCCCGTGGGATTCCTTCTTTCCCAGGTAATCATCCTCAGAGCTCGGGATGCTTGTCTGTTCTTGAGATGAGTTGCTCAGATGATCCATTGGAATTTGTGCCACAAATCCCATCTGCTTGCGACAAAGAACTGTTGGGATCACAAGCCGGAAAAAGTTACAGAGAATGGAAATGTCAAGCTACTCTGGGACTTCCGGATTCAGACAGACAGAGTTTTGGAGCACAAGACGCCTGACCTCACGGTCATGTTAAAAAACAAAATGTGGATCATCGATGTCGCAATCCCAGGTGACAACAGGATTAAAGAGAAACAACTGGAAAAGCTGACACGATCTGAGGATTTAAAGATCGAACTGCAAAGACTCTGGCACATGCCAGTCAAGGGGGTCTCAGAGGTGATCGGCACACTGGGTGCTGTGCCTCAAGACCTTGGCCTGCACTTAAACACAATCGGCACTGACAACATTACCATCTGCCAGCTGTAAAAGGCCACCTTGCTGGGATCTGCATGCATTATTCGCGGATACATCACACAGTCCTAGACACTTGGGAAGGGCCTGACTTGTGATCCAATACAACAGCCAGCAGAGTGATCTTGTTTGCTGTGGACTCATCTTGTTGTGTTTCAAATAGTAATAATAATAATAATAATAATAATAATAATAATAATAATAGAATCCTAGAGTTGGAAGAGACCTCCTGGGCCATCCAGTCCAACCCCATTCTGCCAAGAAGCAGGAAAATTGCATTTGAAGCACCCCCGACAGATAGCCATCCAGCCTCTGTTTAAAAGCTTCCAAAGAAGGAGCCTCCACCACACTCCCTCCGGGGCAGAGAGTTCCACTGCTGAACGGCTCTCACAGTCAGGAAGTTCTTCCTCATGTTCAGATGGAATCTCCTCTCTTGTAGTTTGAAGCCATTGTTCCATTGCGTCCTAGTCTCCAAGGAAGCAGAAAACAAGTTAGCTCCCTCCTCCTTATGACTTCCTGTCACATATTTATAGATGGCTATCATGTCTCCTCTCAGACTTCTCTTCTTCAGGTTAAACATGCCCAGATCTTTAAGCCGCTCCTCATAGGGCTTGTTCTTCATCATAGGGCTTGGAAGAAGAAGAAGAACAAGAACAAGAAGAGGAGGAGGAGGAGGAGGAGGAGGAGGAATAAGAAGAAGAAGAAGAGGAGGAGGAGGAGGAGGAAGAGGAGGAGGAATAAGAAGAAGAGGAAGAAGAAGAGGAAGAAGAAGAGGAGGAGGAGGAGGAAGAAGAGGAGGAGGAGGAAGAAGAGGAGGAGGAAGAAGAGGAGGAGGAGGAAGAAGAGGAAGAAGAAGAAGAGGAGGAGGAGGAAGAAGAGGAGGAGGAAGAAGAGGAAGAAGAGGAGGAGGAAGAAGAAGAGGAAGAAGAGGAGGAGGAGGAAGAAGAGGAGGAAGAAGAGGAAGAAGAGAAGGAAGAAGAGGAAGAAGAGGAGGAAGAAGAAGAGGAGGAGGAAGAAGAAAGGAAGAAGAAGAAGAAGAGGAGGAGGAGGAAGAGGAAGAAGAAGAAGAGGAAGAAGAAGAAGAGGAGGAGGAGGAAGAAGAAGCAGCAGCAGCCGCCAGTCAAGGGGGTGCCAGTGGTGATCAGCACACTGGGTGCAGTGCCTCAAGACCTTGGCCTATACTTAAAAACAATTGGTGCTGACCAAATCACCACCTGTCATCTGCAAAAGGCCACCTGACTCGGATTTGCATGCATGATTCGCCGATACATCACACAGTCCTAGACACTTGGGAAGGGTCCAACGTGGGATCGAATACAAAAGCCAGCAGAGTGATCTTGTTTGCTGTGTACAAATCTGGTTGTGCATCAAATAATAATAAATCTGCACTGTAGAATTAATGCAGTTTGACATCAGTTTAACTGCCGGAATTCAATGCTATGGAATCATGGGAGTTATAGTTTTATCAAGTCTATTTCCTGTGTTGCAATCAGGCATATAATTCCAAGGAGAGTTTCAAGAGCTTTCAAGATGAATAGGACTGTAAAATTATTTGGTGTGGTTCGAGCGCCCTCTAGTGACCTTCACTGGCGCAACAGCTTCTGGGCATTAAAATTGAACATTGTTTTTTTAGTAGTCTGCTTTGCTACTCAATTCAAATGCATTGGGCCACATTTAAAAAATAATGGCATTAATTTTTTTCATGGTTGCTCTGGCTTCAAATTTAGAAGGATGGCTACTAATTAGGGAAAAGTTGCCTAATTGTAATTATAATTATTAGGCAACATGTTCCTAATTAATAGGAATAAACATTATTATTATTATTATTATTATTATTATTATTATTATTAGAAACACAACAAGATGAGTCCACAGCCAGGCCCGTAGGCAGGATTTTGTTTCGGGGGGGGGGCTGAATTTTTTCAGGGGGGGTTCCAGGGGGGCCTGAGTTTCGGGGGGGGGCTGAGTCTGAGTGAAAGAGGGTCTACCCTAGCAAACCTTTTGTATCATTACCCCAATACCCCCATGCAGATGGGATATATTGAGTATGGTGATCAGATCATGATATGAATAAACATAACAGTTTAAATAATGCACCAGTAAGGCCCTTTCGCGAACCACCATGAAAATTTCGGGGGGGGGGGGGTGAAGCCCCCCGAGCCCCCCCCCCCCACCCCCGGCTACATGCCTGTCCACATCAGACAATATCCTTATTATTATTATTTATCACTGGCTAGTCATTGACCAATATATATATATATTATTGTTATTATTAGGCAACTTGTTCCTAATTAATAGGAATAAACATTATTATTATTAGAAACACAACAAGATGAGTCCACAGCTGACAACATCCTTATTATTGTCGAAGGCTTTCATGGCTGGAATCACTCAGTTCTTGTGGGTTTTTTCGGGCTATATGGCCATGTTCTAGAAGCATTTCTCCTGACGTTTCGCCTGCATCTATGGCAAGTATCCTCAGAGGTAGTGAGGTCTCACCTCTGAGGAAGCTTGCCATAGATGCAGGCGAAACGTCAGGAGAAATGCTTCTAGAACATGGCCATATAGCCCGAAAAAACCCACAAGAACTGAGGGATCCTTATTATTATTATTATTATTATTATTATTATTATTTATCACTGGTTAGTCATTGACCGATATATATATATATATAATTAGGTGGGAAACTCCCCAAGAGCCAACAAGAAACCATTAGGATCCATAAATCTCCTGGGGCGGACCATTCTAATTGGTCCATCACCCCTGCGGAGAGTGAGAGGCACAGCGAGTCTAAACCTGATCAGATGGTGATCGGTCCATGGCAACGGAGCGATGGTCAGCTCCTCCACCCCGTCACCTTCATCCCATCCCTGACAAAAGACCAAATCCAACGTGTGCCCGGCATTATGGGTGGTGCCAGATACTAATTGGGACAGGCCCATGGTTGCCATGGCGGCCATGAAGTCCTGAGCTGCATCTGAAGAGGGGTGTCTTGGCATGGACATTGAAGTCTCCCAACACTAAGAGCCATTGAGAACTCAAAGCCAAGTCCGAGACCACCCCTGCTAGATCAGGTAGGGAGACTGTCGTGCAGCGGGGTGGTCAGTACACTAACAGAATCCCTATTCCCGTCCCGGTCACTTATCCTAATGCCGATACACTCAAAGGAAGATGACTGTGGGATGGGGCACCTGACCGGGGGGATAAAATACTTATAGACCACCACGACTCCACCTCCCCGCCCTCCAGGTCTTGGTTGGTGCTGCACAGAGTAACCTGGCGGACAGAGTTGGGAGAGATTCAGCCCTCCCCCCTCATCCAGCCAGGTCTCTGTAATGCAAGCCAGGTCAGCTTGTTCTTCTAGGATTAGATCTTGGATAATAGAAGTTTTCCCATTTACTGACCTAGCATTGAACAGCACCACTTATATATATATACAGGGTTAGTCAAACTGAATAGGCCAATCTCTAGTCAAATTGCATATATATTGGCCTATTCATTTTGACTAACCCTGTATATATATATATATATATATATATATATATATATATAATTAGGAAAAAGTTGCCTAATTATTATTATTATTAGGCAACATGTTCCTAATTAATAGGAATAAACATTATTATTATTATTATTATTATTATTATTATTATTATTTGAAACACAACAAGATGAGTCCACAATAGACAACATCTTTATTATTATTATTATTATTATTATTATTATTATTATTATTTCTCACCGGCTAGTCATTGACCCATATATATATATATATATATATATATATATATAGGTCAATGACTTGCATTACAAAATAATTAAAAATGCATAGTTACTTAACTAAGCTGTTACAACATAATTAAAATGCAATAGATAAAAATATGAAGTAGTTTAAGACACATTTAAAGCATTCAAATCAATAGAAATTCAGTTTTAAATGGTTCATATAATGGGTGTTGTTTTCGGGTTGTGTTCGAAGCAAGTTGCTGTGTTGGACTACAGAATTCTCAGCATGGCCGGCATAGTGGCAGGGGATAATGGGAGTTGTAGTAATTTCTCTAGGCTCTGGAGTCTGTTCTGTCGCTATGGATTCCTTTGCAAAAGCATTGGACAAATCTCCGATGTCCTAATATCCGTCTCCTTCTTTTTTTCAGCTGAAATCTCCTTCTGAGCATCAAGCGGGAGGTGAGTTTTCTTGGAGGAATTTGGGAATTATTATTATTATTATTATTATTATTATTATTATTATATTAATATGGCCATTTGCCTTTATCTTGTCCCCGTCTATTGCTCCATCTGGTTACTGGTAGTGCCCTTTCCTAGATTGGAAGAGCTGGGACATTGGGAGTTGTAGTTTCCCAGGGTCATGGCACTTTTTCTGCCCAAGAGTGGAAACTACAACTCCCAGGATCCCATAGCATGGAATCCGGACAGTTCACGTGAGGCAAAAAACATCCATTTGAAAGTCCAGCTGCACCCTTAGTGAAACTACAACTCCCGGGACCCTATCGCATGGAGCCAGGGCAGTTCAAAGTGGGGTCAAATGGTGCCCTTAGTAAAACTACCACTCCCAGGATCCCAACACAAGGAGCCAGGACAGTTTAAACAGCCCTCTTAGTAAAACTACAACTCCCGGGACCCCATCACATGGAGCCAAGGCAATTCAAATGGGGTCAGATGGCACACTTAGTAAAACTACAACTCCCAGGATCCCATGGCATGGAGTTGGGGCAGTTCAGGTGGGTTCAAACAGCACCCTTGGTCAAACTATAACTCCCAGGATCCCACGGCATGGAGTCAGGGCAGTTTAAGTGGAGTCAAATGGCACCCTTAGTAAAACTACACCTCCCAGGATCCCATAGCATTGAGCAGTGACAGTTCAAGTAGGGTCAAACGCATCCTCCTGACAATCCAGATGCACCCTTAGTAAAACTACAACTCCCAGGATCCCATCGCATGGAGCCAGGGCAATTCAAATGGGGTCAGATGGCGCCCTTAGTGAAACTACAACTTCCAGGATCCCATGGCATGGAGACAGGACAGATCAAGTGGGGTCAAATGGCACCCTTAGTAAAACTACACCTCCCAGGATCCCATAGCATTGAGCAGTGACAGTTCAAGTAGGGTCAAACGGAATCCACTTGACAGTTCAGATGCACCCTTAGTAAAACTACACTTCCCAGGATTCTATAGCATTATAGCAAACAACAGTGGGGTGTGTAATGATGTGGACTAACATGCCTTGATGGCCTGCTTTGCATCCTGCAGCGGTTCCCTTTGCGGAGGTCTGGCGCCGGAGCTACTGCCGCTCCCGGGAAACGCTGGTGGACATCTTGGCCGAATTCCCCCATGAAGCCGAGCACATCTTCAAGCCGCCATGCGTCCCACTGTGGCGATGCGCCGGGTGCTGTGGAGATGAAAGCCTGGAGTGTGCTGCGGTGGAGATGCGCACCATTGACCTGCAGGTCGGTTAAGGTTTGGGCCAGGAGCATTGATCCTAGAGGTTGACTGGATTCTCCATTGATCCTAGAAGTTTGCTTGTCCTACGTTGATCCTAGAGGTTTGCTAGAGTCTATGTTGATCCTAGAGGTTGACTGGATTCTACGTTGATCCTAGAAGTTTGCTTGTCCTATGTTGATCCTAGAGGTTTGCTAGAGTCTATGTTGATCCTAGAGGTTGACTGGATTCTCCGTTGATCCTAGAAGTTTGCTTGTTCTACGTTGATCCTAGAGGTTTGCTTGGTTCTGTGTTGATCCTAGAGGTTGACTAGATTCTACGTTGATCCTAGAAGTTTGCTAGAGTCTACATTGATGCTAGAGGTTGACTGGATTCTACGTTGATCCTAGAGGTTTGCTTGGTTCTGCGTTGATCCTACAGGTTGACTGGATTCTATGTTGATCCTAGAGGTTTGCTTGTTCTACGTTGATCCTAGAGGTTTGCTAGAGTCTACGTTGATCCTGGAGGTTGACTGGATTCTCCGTTGATCCTAGAAGTTTGCTAGAGTCTACGTTGATCCTAGAGATTTACTGGATTCTACATGGATCCTAGAAGTTTGTTCATTCTACGTTGATCCTAGAGGTTGACTGGATTCTATGTTGATCCTAGGAATTTGCTAGAGTCTACTTTGATCCTAGAGGTTGACTGGATTCTACGTTGATCCTAGAAGTTTGCTCATTCTATGTTGATCCTAGAGGTTTGCTTGGTTCTGCATTGATCCTAGAGATGACTGGATTTTACGTTGATCCTAGAAGTTTGCTAGAGTCTACGTTGATCCTAAAGGGTGACTGAATTCTACGTTGATCCTAGAGGTTGACTGGATTCTCTGTTGATCCTAGAAGTTTGCTCATTCTACGTTGACCCTAGAGGTTTGCTTGGTTCTGCGTTGATCCTAGAGGTTGACTGGATTCTACGGTGATCCTAGAAGTTTGCTTGTTCTACATTGATCCTAGAGGTTTGCTAGAGTCTACGTTGATCCTAGAGGGTGACTGGATTCTCCGTTGATCCTAGAAGTTTGCTTATTCTACGTTGATCCTAGAAGTTTGCTAGAATCTACATTGATCCTAGAGGTTGACTGGATTCTACGTTGATCCTAGAAGTTTGCTAGAGTCTACGTTGATCCTAGAGGGTGACTGGATTCTCGGTTGATCCTAGAAGTTTGCTCATTCTACGTTGATCCTAGAGGTTTGCTTTGTTCTGCGTTGATCCTAGAGATTGACTGGATTCTTCATTGATCCTAGAAGTTTGCTTGTTCTACGTTAATCCTAGAGGTTTGCTAGTCTACATTGATCCTAGAGGTTGACTGGATTCTCCATTGATCCTAGAGGGTGACTGGATTCTATGTTGATCCTAGAGGTTTGCAAGAGTCTACGTTGATCCTAGAGGGTGACTGGATTCTACGTTGATCCTAGAAGTTTGCTCATTCTACGTTGATCCTAGAGGTTTGCTTGGTTCTGTGTTGATCCTAGAGGTTGACTGGATTCTTCATTGATCCTAGAAGTTTGCTTGTTCTACATTGATCCTCGAAGTTTGCTAGAGTGTACGTAGATCCTAGAGGGTGACTAGATTCTATGTTGATCCTAGAGGTTTGCTAGAGTCTACGTTGATCCTAGAGGTTGACTGGATTCTACGTTGATCCTAGAAGTTTGCTTGTTCTATGTTGATCCTAGAGATTTGCTAGTCTTCGTTGAACCTAGAGGGTGACTGGATTCTACGTTGATTCTAGAAGTTTGCTCATTCTATGTTGATCCTAGAGGTTTGCTTGGTTCTGTGTTGATCCTAGAGGTTGACTGGATTCTTCATTGATCCTAGAAGTTTGCTTGTTCTACATTGATCCTCGAAGTTTGCTAGTGTACGTAGATCCTAGAGGGTGACTGGATTCTACGTTGATCCTAGAAGTTTGCTCATTCTATGTTGATCCTAGAGGTTTGCTTGGTTCTGCGTTGATCCTAGAGGTTGACTGGATTCTAAGTTGATCCTAGAAGTTTGATAGAGTCTACATTGATCCTAGAGGTTGACTGGATTCTACATTGATCCTAGAGGTTGACTGAATTCTACCTTGATCCTAGAGGTTTGCTAGAGTTTACGTTGATCCTAGAGGTTGACTGAATTCTACCTTGATCCTAGAGGTTTTTTAGCGTCTACATTGATCCTAGAGGTTGACTGGATTCTACCTTGATCCTAGAGGTTTGCTAGAGTTTACGTTGATCCTAGAGGTTGACTGAATTCTACCTTGATCCTAGAGGTTTTTTAGCATCTACATTGATCCTAGAGGTTGACTGGATTCTACGTTGATCCTAGAAGTTTGATAGAGTCTACATTGATCCTAGAGGTTGACTGGATTCTACATTGATCCTAGAGGTTGACTGAATTCTACCTTGATCCTAGAGGTTTGCTAGAGTTTACGTTGATCCTAGAGGTTGACTGAATTCTACCTTGATCCTAGAGGTTTTTTAGCGTCTACATTGATCCTAGAGGTTGACTGAATTCTACCTTGATCCTAGAGGTTTGCTAGAGTTTACGTTGATCCTAGAGGTTGACTGGATTCTACGTTGATTCTAGAAGTTTGCTCATTCTATGTTGATCCTAGAGGTTTGCTTGGTTCTGTGTTGATCCTAGAGGTTGACTGGATTCTTCATTGATCCTAGAAGTTTGCTTGTTCTACATTGATCCTCGAAGTTTGCTAGTGTACGTAGATCCTAGAGGGTGACTGGATTCTACGTTGATCCTAGAAGTTTGCTCATTCTATGTTGATCCTAGAGGTTTGCTTGGTTCTGCATTGATCCTAGAGATGACTGGATTCTACGTTGATCCTAGAAGTTTGCTAGAGTCTACGTTGATCCTAAAGGGTGACTGAATTCTACGTTGATCCTAGAGGTTGACTGGATTCTCTGTTGATCCTAGAAGTTTGCTCATTCTACGTTGACCCTAGAGGTTTGCTTAGTTCTGCGTTGATCCTAGAGGTTGACTGGATTCTACGGTGATCCTAGAAGTTTGCTTGTTCTACATTGATCCTAGAGGTTTGCTAGAGTCTACGTTGATCCTAGAGGGTGACTGGATTCTCCGTTGATCCTAGAAGTTTGCTTATTCTACGTTGATCCTAGAAGTTTGCTAGAATCTACATTGATCCTAGAGGTTGACTGGATTCTACGTTGATCCTAGAAGTTTGCTAGAGTCTACGTTGATCCTAGAGGGTGACTGGATTCTCTGTTGATCCTAGAAGTTTGCTCATTCTACGTTGATCCTAGAGGTTTGCTTTGTTCTGCGTTGATCCTAGAGATTGACTGGATTCTTCATTGATCCTAGAAGTTTGCTTGTTCTACGTTAATCCTAGAGGTTTGCTAGTCTACATTGATCCTAGAGGTTGACTGGATTCTCCATTGATCCTAGAGGGTGACTGGATTCTATGTTGATCCTAGAGGTTTGCAAGAGTCTACGTTGATCCTAGAGGGTGACTGGATTCTACGTTGATCCTAGAAGTTTGCTCATTCTACGTTGATCCTAGAGGTTTGCTTGGTTCTGTGTTGATCCTAGAGGTTGACTGGATTCTTCATTGATCCTAGAAGTTTGCTTGTTCTACATTGATCCTCGAAGTTTGCTAGAGTGTACGTAGATCCTAGAGGGTGACTAGATTCTATGTTGATCCTAGAGGTTTGCTAGAGTCTACGTTGATCCTAGAGGTTGACTGGATTCTACGTTGATCCTAGAAGTTTGCTTGTTCTATGTTGATCCTAGAGATTTGCTAGTCTTCGTTGAACCTAGAGGGTGACTGGATTCTACGTTGATTCTAGAAGTTTGCTCATTCTATGTTGATCCTAGAGGTTTGCTTGGTTCTGTGTTGATCCTAGAGGTTGACTGGATTCTTCATTGATCCTAGAAGTTTGCTTGTTCTACATTGATCCTCGAAGTTTGCTAGTGTACGTAGATCCTAGAGGGTGACTGGATTCTACGTTGATCCTAGAAGTTTGCTCATTCTATGTTGATCCTAGAGGTTTGCTTGGTTCTGCGTTGATCCTAGAGGTTGACTGGATTCTACGTTGATCCTAGAAGTTTGATAGAGTCTACATTGATCCTAGAGGTTGACTGGATTCTACATTGATCCTAGAGGTTGACTGAATTCTACCTTGATCCTAGAGGTTTGCTAGAGTTTACGTTGATCCTAGAGGTTGACTGAATTCTACCTTGATCCTAGAGGTTTTTTAGCGTCTACATTGATCCTAGAGGTTGACTGGATTCTACCTTGATCCTAGAGGTTTGCTAGAGTTTACGTTGATCCTAGAGGTTGACTGAATTCTACCTTGATCCTAGAGGTTTTTTAGCGTCTACATTGATCCTAGAGGTTGACTGGATTCTACGTTGATCCTAGAAGTTTGATAGAGTCTACATTGATCCTAGAGGTTGACTGGATTCTACATTGATCCTAGAGGTTGACTGAATTCTACCTTGATCCTAGAGGTTTGCTAGAGTTTACGTTGATCCTAGAGGTTGACTGAATTCTACCTTGATCCTAGAGGTTTTTTAGCGTCTACATTGATCCTGGAGGTTGACTGGATTCTCCGTTGATCCTAGAAGTTTGCTAGAGTCTACGTTGATCCTAGAGATTTACTGGATTCTACATGGATCCTAGAAGTTTGTTCATTCTACGTTGATCCTAGAGGTTGACTGGATTCTATGTTGATCCTAGGAATTTGCTAGAGTCTACTTTGATCCTAGAGGTTGACTGGATTCTACGTTGATCCTAGAAGTTTGCTCATTCTATGTTGATCCTAGAGGTTTGCTTGGTTCTGCATTGATCCTAGAGATGACTGGATTTTACGTTGATCCTAGAAGTTTGCTAGAGTCTACGTTGATCCTAAAGGGTGACTGAATTCTACGTTGATCCTAGAGGTTGACTGGATTCTCTGTTGATCCTAGAAGTTTGCTCATTCTACGTTGACCCTAGAGGTTTGCTTGGTTCTGCGTTGATCCTAGAGGTTGACTGGATTCTACGGTGATCCTAGAAGTTTGCTTGTTCTACATTGATCCTAGAGGTTTGCTAGAGTCTACGTTGATCCTAGAGGGTGACTGGATTCTCCGTTGATCCTAGAAGTTTGCTTATTCTACGTTGATCCTAGAAGTTTGCTAGAATCTACATTGATCCTAGAGGTTGACTGGATTCTACGTTGATCCTAGAAGTTTGCTAGAGTCTACGTTGATCCTAGAGGGTGACTGGATTCTCGGTTGATCCTAGAAGTTTGCTCATTCTACGTTGATCCTAGAGGTTTGCTTTGTTCTGCGTTGATCCTAGAGATTGACTGGATTCTTCATTGATCCTAGAAGTTTGCTTGTTCTACGTTAATCCTAGAGGTTTGCTAGTCTACATTGATCCTAGAGGTTGACTGGATTCTCCATTGATCCTAGAGGGTGACTGGATTCTATGTTGATCCTAGAGGTTTGCAAGAGTCTACGTTGATCCTAGAGGGTGACTGGATTCTACGTTGATCCTAGAAGTTTGCTCATTCTACGTTGATCCTAGAGGTTTGCTTGGTTCTGTGTTGATCCTAGAGGTTGACTGGATTCTTCATTGATCCTAGAAGTTTGCTTGTTCTACATTGATCCTCGAAGTTTGCTAGAGTGTACGTAGATCCTAGAGGGTGACTAGATTCTATGTTGATCCTAGAGGTTTGCTAGAGTCTACGTTGATCCTAGAGGTTGACTGGATTCTACGTTGATCCTAGAAGTTTGCTTGTTCTATGTTGATCCTAGAGATTTGCTAGTCTTCGTTGAACCTAGAGGGTGACTGGATTCTACGTTGATTCTAGAAGTTTGCTCATTCTATGTTGATCCTAGAGGTTTGCTTGGTTCTGTGTTGATCCTAGAGGTTGACTGGATTCTTCATTGATCCTAGAAGTTTGCTTGTTCTACATTGATCCTCGAAGTTTGCTAGTGTACGTAGATCCTAGAGGGTGACTGGATTCTACGTTGATCCTAGAAGTTTGCTCATTCTATGTTGATCCTAGAGGTTTGCTTGGTTCTGCGTTGATCCTAGAGGTTGACTGGATTCTACGTTGATCCTAGAAGTTTGATAGAGTCTACATTGATCCTAGAGGTTGACTGGATTCTACATTGATCCTAGAGGTTGACTGAATTCTACCTTGATCCTAGAGGTTTGCTAGAGTTTACGTTGATCCTAGAGGTTGACTGAATTCTACCTTGATCCTAGAGGTTTTTTAGCGTCTACATTGATCCTAGAGGTTGACTGGATTCTACCTTGATCCTAGAGGTTTGCTAGAGTTTACGTTGATCCTAGAGGTTGACTGAATTCTACCTTGATCCTAGAGGTTTTTTAGCATCTACATTGATCCTAGAGGTTGACTGGATTCTACGTTGATCCTAGAAGTTTGATAGAGTCTACATTGATCCTAGAGGTTGACTGGATTCTACATTGATCCTAGAGGTTGACTGAATTCTACCTTGATCCTAGAGGTTTGCTAGAGTTTACGTTGATCCTAGAGGTTGACTGAATTCTACCTTGATCCTAGAGGTTTTTTAGCGTCTACATTGATCCTAGAGGTTGACTGAATTCTACCTTGATCCTAGAGGTTTGCTAGAGTTTACGTTGATCCTAGAGGTTGACTGGATTCTACGTTGATTCTAGAAGTTTGCTCATTCTATGTTGATCCTAGAGGTTTGCTTGGTTCTGTGTTGATCCTAGAGGTTGACTGGATTCTTCATTGATCCTAGAAGTTTGCTTGTTCTACATTGATCCTCGAAGTTTGCTAGTGTACGTAGATCCTAGAGGGTGACTGGATTCTACGTTGATCCTAGAAGTTTGCTCATTCTATGTTGATCCTAGAGGTTTGCTTGGTTCTGCATTGATCCTAGAGATGACTGGATTCTACGTTGATCCTAGAAGTTTGCTAGAGTCTACGTTGATCCTAAAGGGTGACTGAATTCTACGTTGATCCTAGAGGTTGACTGGATTCTCTGTTGATCCTAGAAGTTTGCTCATTCTACGTTGACCCTAGAGGTTTGCTTAGTTCTGCGTTGATCCTAGAGGTTGACTGGATTCTACGGTGATCCTAGAAGTTTGCTTGTTCTACATTGATCCTAGAGGTTTGCTAGAGTCTACGTTGATCCTAGAGGGTGACTGGATTCTCCGTTGATCCTAGAAGTTTGCTTATTCTACGTTGATCCTAGAAGTTTGCTAGAATCTACATTGATCCTAGAGGTTGACTGGATTCTACGTTGATCCTAGAAGTTTGCTAGAGTCTACGTTGATCCTAGAGGGTGACTGGATTCTCTGTTGATCCTAGAAGTTTGCTCATTCTACGTTGATCCTAGAGGTTTGCTTTGTTCTGCGTTGATCCTAGAGATTGACTGGATTCTTCATTGATCCTAGAAGTTTGCTTGTTCTACGTTAATCCTAGAGGTTTGCTAGTCTACATTGATCCTAGAGGTTGACTGGATTCTCCATTGATCCTAGAGGGTGACTGGATTCTATGTTGATCCTAGAGGTTTGCAAGAGTCTACGTTGATCCTAGAGGGTGACTGGATTCTACGTTGATCCTAGAAGTTTGCTCATTCTACGTTGATCCTAGAGGTTTGCTTGGTTCTGTGTTGATCCTAGAGGTTGACTGGATTCTTCATTGATCCTAGAAGTTTGCTTGTTCTACATTGATCCTCGAAGTTTGCTAGAGTGTACGTAGATCCTAGAGGGTGACTAGATTCTATGTTGATCCTAGAGGTTTGCTAGAGTCTACGTTGATCCTAGAGGTTGACTGGATTCTACGTTGATCCTAGAAGTTTGCTTGTTCTATGTTGATCCTAGAAATTTGCTAGTCTTCGTTGAACCTAGAGGGTGACTGGATTCTACGTTGATTCTAGAAGTTTGCTCATTCTATGTTGATCCTAGAGGTTTGCTTGGTTCTGTGTTGATCCTAGAGGTTGACTGGATTCTTCATTGATCCTAGAAGTTTGCTTGTTCTACATTGATCCTCGAAGTTTGCTAGTGTACGTAGATCCTAGAGGGTGACTGGATTCTACGTTGATCCTAGAAGTTTGCTCATTCTATGTTGATCCTAGAGGTTTGCTTGGTTCTGCGTTGATCCTAGAGGTTGACTGGATTCTACGTTGATCCTAGAAGTTTGATAGAGTCTACATTGATCCTAGAGGTTGACTGGATTCTACATTGATCCTAGAGGTTGACTGAATTCTACCTTGATCCTAGAGGTTTGCTAGAGTTTACGTTGATCCTAGAGGTTGACTGAATTCTACCTTGATCCTAGAGGTTTTTTAGCGTCTACATTGATCCTAGAGGTTGACTGGATTCTACGTTGATCCTAGAAGTTTGATAGAGTCTACATTGATCCTAGAGGTTGACTGGATTCTACATTGATCCTAGAGGTTGACTGAATTCTACCTTGATCCTAGAGGTTTGCTAGAGTTTACGTTGATCCTAGAGGTTGACTGAATTCTACCTTGATCCTAGAGGTTTTTTAGCGTCTACATTGATCCTAGAGGTTGACTGGATTCTACCTTGATCCTAGAGGTTTGCTAGAGTTTACGTTGATCCTAGAGGTTGACTGAATTCTACCTTGATCCTAGAGGTTTTTTAGCGTCTACATTGATCCTAGAGGTTGACTGGATTCTACGTTGATCCTAGAAGTTTGATAGAGTCTACATTGATCCTAGAGGTTGACTGGATTCTACATTGATCCTAGAGGTTGACTGAATTCTACCTTGATCCTAGAGGTTTGCTAGAGTTTACGTTGATCCTAGAGGTTGACTGAATTCTACCTTGATCCTAGAGGTTTTTTAGCGTCTACATTGATCCTAGAGGTTGACTGAATTCTACCTTGATCCTAGAGGTTTGCTAGAGTTTACGTTGATCCTAGAGGTTGACTGAATTCTACCTTGATCCTAGAGGTTTTTTAGCGTCTACATTGATCCTAGAGGTTGACTGGATTCTACGTTGATCCTAGAAGTTTGATAGAGTCTACATTGATCCTAGAGGTTGACTGGATTCTACATTGATCCTAGAGGTTGACTGAATTCTACCTTGATCCTAGAGGTTTGCTAGAGTTTACATTGATCCTAGAGGTTGACTGAATTCTACCTTGATCCTAGAGGTTTGCTAGAGTTTACATTGATCCTAGAGGTTGACTGAATTCTACCTTGATCCTAGAGGTTTTTTAGTGTCTACATTGATCCTAGAGGTTGACTGGATTCTATGTTGATCCTAGGGGTTGACTGGATTCTACGTTGATCCTATAAGTTTGCTCATTCTACATTGATCCTAGAGGTTGACTGGATTCTATATTGATCCTACAGGTTTGCTTGGTTCTGCATTGATCCTAGAGGTTGACGGATTTTACCTTGATCCTAGAAGTTTGCTTGTTCTACGTTGATCTTAGAAGTTTGCTGAATTCTTTGTTGATCTTAGAGGTTTATTGGATTCTACATTGATCATAGAGGTTTGCTAGATTGTACATTGATCCTAGAGGTTTTCAGAGTTCTACATTGAACAAAGGTGTCCTAGATTCTATGGTGATCTTATGGGTTTGCTAGGTTCTACATTGTTCAAAGAGGTGTTCTAGATTCTATGTTGATCATATGGGTTTGCTAGATTCTATGTTGATCATAGGAATTTGCTAGGTATATCATAGAGGTTTATTGGATTCTACATTGATCATAGAGTTTTGTTGAACGCTACGTTGATCCTAGAGGTTGGCTGGATTCTGCATTAATCACAGAGGTGTGCTAGATTCTACGCTGATCATAAGTTTGGCTGGATTGTATGTTGACCATAGGCGTTTGCAGGAGGCCCTCTGCATCAGTTCAGGAATAGAGTCATGAAAGGAGGCGAAAGGGGCCGCCAGTCCAAGTCACAAGGAAAGTAACTAGTTCCTTTTGCAAAGTAATGATTCCAGTAACTACTTTGTCTCCTGCTCGCAGGTGGTGCGTGTGAGCCCCATCCTGGGCAAGACGCAGCAGGAGGTCATGACATTCACAGAGCACACGCGGTGTGTTTGCCGGTGAGTGAGTTAGAGGCACATGCCAAGCCATTGCGAGAAGACCTCTCCCCCTGCCAAAACATGCATTTTCATCTGTCTAAGAATCCAATTTCTATGTTCTTTTCCAGGCCTCGGCGAAAACGTTTGAAAAAAGAGAGGTATGTATGTCTTGTCTTCATATCAATGTATACCCCGATTTTCTCCTGTCATGGGACCTAAGGGCACTTGCCATAATTCAAAACAAAAGTTTAGCTTAAATGTTATATTAAAGATGTGTGTGGATATATATGTGTGTATATGTATGTATAAGTGCCTGTGTATGTATATGCTGTGTTTTGTATGCATGTATATATGTGTGTGCATGTATATATATGTATGTAGAGGTATGTATGTGAATGTAAGTATATATGAATGTGCATGTGTGTGTATAATGTATGCGGATACATATATGTTTAGCTAAAATGTTATATTACAGATGTGTGTATGTATATGTGTGTATATGTATGTATACGTGCCTATGTGTGTATATGTTGTGTGTTATACGTATATATGTGTGCATGTGTGTAAATATGTATGTGGGTACATATATGTATAGAAACCTGAATGTAAATGTGTGTATCTGATATATGTGTGTGTGTGAGATATATATATATATATATATATGAATGTGAGTATATATGTTTGTAGTATATGTTTGTATATATAGATTTGAATGTGCATGTGTATGTATATATGTATATATAACTGAATGTACATGTTTGTATATATATGTATGTGGGTATATATGTGTGTGTGTGTGTGTATATATATATATATATATCTGAATGTGCATGTTTGTGTATGTGGGTATATATGTGTGTGTATATATATATATATATATATATATATATATATATATCTCTCTGAATGTGCATGTTTGTGTATATATGTATGTGGGTACATATATGTATGTATACCTGAATGTGTATGTGTGTATGTGATATATATATGTGTGTGTGTGTGTGTGTGTGTGTGTGTGTGAATATGAGTATATATGTTTTTGTGGCTGTATATATAGATTTGAATGTGCATGTATATATGTATGTATATCTGAATGTACATGTTTGTGTATATATGTATGTGGGTGTATATATGTATGTATACCTGAATGTGCATGTGTGTATGTGATATATATGTGAGTATATATGCTTGCGGCTGTATATATAGATTTGAATGTGCATGTGCATGTATATATGTATATCTGAATGTGCATGTTTGTGTGTATATGTATGTGGGTATATATGTGCATATATATCTGAATGTACATATATGTATAATAAATAATAATAATAATAATAATAATAATAAATTTTATTTGTTTGTATACTTGCATATGGGAGTGGTAATCCTCCCATACTCACTGAACCTACCTGGGGAGACATAAGGACTATGCCCTTAAAACCTGTTGTAAGGTAAATGGCTCCTTCTCTTCTGCTTGCAGGATCCACCGGATTGGGGCCAAGAGGAAACCCCGGGAGCCAGAAACAACGTCTTCCCCTCCGCTGTATGTAACCCATAGCATTGCATTGCACACAGGCTTGGGCAAACTTCAGCCCTCTCTCCAGGTGGTTTGGACTGCAACTCCCATCATTCCTAACAGCCGGTAGGCTGTTAGGAATGATGGGAGTTGCAGTCCAAAACAACTGGAGAAAGGGCTGAAGTTTGCCCGTGTTTGGTCTACACTGGATGGCACCACTTGGGGCCAAACTGCACCATATTGGAGAGTAATATATATAAATATTTTGTTGTTATTTTGTTGTTTTCTCCAGCAGTTGCCAACTTTCCGACGAATGGAGACACAATGCTGACGAAGAAGTCCAAGACGAAGCAATGGATCTGACTGAAACCAAGAATGTGCCCTGAAGATGCCATCACGCAACACGATGCATCCACAGTGTACAATTAATGCAGTTTGGGACTGCTTTGACTGCCATGGCTCACTGCTGCGGAATGCTGGGAGTTGAAGTTTGCTCAAGGCCTTTGGAAACTACAGCTCGCTCGACCCCATAGCATTGAGCCATGGAAGTCCAAAGTAGTGCCAACTGGATTCATTCTGCAGTGTAGATGACACCTTTATGTCTGACTTATCCCTATAGTTCTATGCCCCATATATATATATATATATATATATATATATATATATATATTCAAGCCTCTTATTGTTTTCTATGACTTCCTTTCCACATACCTATTTTTGCAAAGCATTTATTTATGACTACCTTGGGGACCCGGCATTGTGCTCCAAGTTTAGTCTAGATCCAGATGGGTTCAGTGGGTATGGGTGAATTACCACTCCCATATGCAAGTCCCATCATCCATGGTCCATCCTCCTCCAAACTGCACCAGGATGTAGAGTGGGGGATGGGGGCAATGTGTGCCAAGTTTGGTCTTGATCGGTCATTGGATGAGGATTGCAGTGGTCTTTGGAAGTGAGTGAAGGTACTGCAAATCCCATCATGCAGTGTCCGTTGTCCCCCAAACTGCACCAGGGTGTAGAGTGGGTGATGAGGGCTCTGTGTACCAATCTTGATCAATCATTGGTGTGGGTCGCAGTGGTCTCTGGTAGTGAGTGAAGGTACTGCAAATCCCATCATGCATTGTCCATCATCCCCCAAACCGCACCAGGACGTAGAGTGAGTGATGGGAGCTCTGTGAGCCAAGTTTGGTCTTGATCAGTCATTGGTGTGGGTCGCAGTGGTCTCTGGAAGTGAGTGAAGGTACTGCAAGTCCCATCATCCATGGTCCATCTTCCTCCAAACTGCACCAGGATGTAGAGTGCATCATGGAGACTCGGTGTGCCAAGTTTGGTCTTGATCAGTCATTGGTGTGGGTCGCAGTGTTCTCTGGAAGTGAGTGAAGGTACTGCAAATCCCATCATGCGTGCCTGTCATCCCCCTAACCGCACCAGGGTGTAGAGTGGGTGATGGGGGCTCTGTGTGCCAAGTTTGGTCTTGAGCAGTCATTGGTATGGGTTGCAATGGTCTCTGGAAGTGAGTGAAGGTACTGCAAATCCCATCATGCAGTGTCCATCATCCCCCTAACCGCACCAGGGTGTAGAGTGGGAAATGGGGGCTCTGTGTGCCAAGTTTGGTCTTGATCAGTCCTTGGAGTGGGTCGCAGTGGGCTCAGGAAGTGAGTGAAGGTACTGCAAATCCCATCATGCAGTGTTCATCATCCCCCAAATCACACCAGGATGTAGAGTGGCTGATGGGGGCTCTGTGAGCCAAGTTTGGTCTTGATCGGTCATTGATGAGGGTTGCAGTGGGCTCAGGAAGTGAGTGAAGGTACTACAAGTCCCATAATCCATGGCCCAGCCTCACCCAAACAACACCAGGACGTAAAATAGATCATGAGGGGTCTGTGTGCCAAGTGTGGTCCTGGTCTGTGATTAGTGGAGGCCGCAATGTTCCATGAGAAGAGAGTTGGGTGAAGGTACTGCAAATCCCATCGTCTATGGTCCATCTTCTCCCAAGTTTCACCAGGGTGTGAAGTGGTTCATGGGAGTTATGTGTGCCAAGTTTAGTCCAGGTCTGTCATTCATTCTGGTCCCAATGGTTTCACAAAGTGAGTGACGGTACTGCAAGTCCCATCATCCATGGCCCATCCTCCCCCAACCCACACCAGGATGTCCAGTGGGTCATGGGGGCTCTGTGTACCAAGTTTGGCCCAGTTCCATCATTGGTGGGCATCCCAGTGATCTGTGGGAGCTGAAACGATGGAAAGTACTGCAAATCCCATCATCCATGGTCCATCATCCCCTAAACCACACCAGGTCGTAAAGTGGGTCATGGGGGGTATGTGTGCCAAGTTTGGTCCAGGTCTGTCATTCATGCTGGTTGCAATGGTTTCACGAAGTGACGGTACTCCAAGTCCCATCATCCGTGGCCCATCCTCCCCTAACCGCAACCAGGATGTCAAGTGGGTCATGGGGGCTCTGTGTGCCAAGTTTGGCCCAGTTCCATCATTGGTGGTCATCCCAGTGGTCTGTGGGAGCTGAAGCGATTGAAAGTACTACAAATCCCATCATCTATTGATACTCTTTTTTTTAACCCCTGTGACTTTCTGACAAATAAAATCCAGTTTTGCTCATATATTCGACCATCTGAGATAATGTGGATGGGAAATTATATTGCCTTTGTCAGTGGCATTCCTTGTAACTATGTGCATATCATATGGCACATTTTACCATTTTATATAAGTATTTTTATGGGAGGGGGGGTCCTTAATTATGCATTTGGGGGTATTATTATTATTGTTATTATTATGAGCCATGGTGGTGAAATGGGTTAAACCCTTGTGCCAGCTGAACTGCTGACCTGAAGTTTGGCGGCTCAAATCTGCAATATGGAGTGAGCTCCTGTCTGGCAGTTCCAGCTTCCCATGCGGGGACATGAGAGAAGCCTTCCACAGGATGGTAACACATTTGGGCATTCCCCTGGACAACATCTCTGCAGACAGCCAATTCTCTCACACAAGAAGCTACTTGCAGTTTCTCAAGTTACTCCCGATACGAAAGGGAAAAAAAAGTAATTTCTGGCTTATGGCTTACGGCTTGTCTTAACCTATTCTGTCACTCAATTGTACTTACAATGGCTTTGTCAGAGCTTCCTAGCTGACCAACAGCACATCTGAGGCTTTTTTCTAAACTGAAAGAGATGGGGGAGACTGGGTTGTTGTAGGTTTTTTTGGGCTATATGGCCATGTTCTAGAGGCATTCTCTCCTGATGTTTCGCCTGCATCTATGGCAAGCATCCTCAGAGGTAGTGAGGTCTGTTGGAACTAGGACAAAGGGGTTTCATAGAATCATAGAATCAAAGAGTTGGAAGAGACCTCAAGGGCCATCCAGTCCAACCCCATTCTGCCAAGAAGCAGGAATGTTGCATTCAAATCACCCCTGACAAATGGCCATCCAGCCTCTGCTTAAAAGCTTCCAAAGAAGGAGCCTCCACCACACTCCGGGGCAGAGAGTTCCACTGCTGAACATCTCTCACAGTCAGGAAGTTCTTCCTCATGTTCAGATGGAATCTCCTCTCTTGTAGTTTGAAGCCATTGTTCCATTGCGTCCTAGTCTCCAAGGAAGCAGAAAACAAGCTTGCTCCCTCCTCCTCCCTGTGACTTCCTCTCACATATTCATACATGGCTATCATATCTCCTCTCAGCCTTCTCTTCTTCAGGCTAAACATGCCCAGTTCCCTAAGCCGCTCCTCATAGGGCTTGTTCTCCAGACCCTTGATCATTTTAGTCGCCCTCCTCTGGACACATTCCAGCTTGTCAATATCTCTCTTGAATTGTGGTGCCCAGAATTGGACACAATATTCCAGGTGTGGTCTAACCAAAGCAGAATAGAGGGGTAGCATTACTTCCTTAGATCTAGACACTATGCTCCTCTTGATGCAGGCCAAAATCCCATTGGCTTTTTTTGCCGCCACATCACATTGTTGGCTCATGTTTAACTTGTTGTCCACGAGGACTCCAAGATCTTTTTCACACGTACTGCTCTCGAGCCAGGCATTGTCCCCCATTCTGTCTCTTTGCATTTCATTTTTTCTGCCAAAGTGGAGTATCTTGCATTTGTCACTGTTGAACTTCATTTTGTTAGTTTTGGCCCTTCATCTCTCTAATCTGTCAAGATCGTTTTGAATCCTGCTCCTGTCCTCTGGACTATTGGCTATCCCTCCCAATTTGGTGTCGTCTGCAAACTTGATGATCATGCCTTCTAGCCCTTCATCTAAGTCATTAATAAAGATGTTGAACAGGACCGGGCCCAGGACGGAACCCTGAGGTTTATTTATATATCTGTGGAATGACCAGGGTGGGACAAAGGACTTTTGTCTGCTGGAGCTAGGGGTGAATATTTCAACTGACCACCTTGATTAGCATTTGATTGCCTGGCAGTGCCTGGAGCAATCTTTTGTTGAGAGGTGATTAGATGTCCTTGTTTGTTTCCTCTCTGTTGTTGTGCTGTTTCAATTTTAGAGTTTTTTTTAATACTGGTAGCCAGATTTTGTTCATCTTCATGGTTTCCTCCTTTCTGTTGAAATTGTCCACATGCTTCTTGTGGATCTCAATGGCTTCTCTGTGTAGTCTGACATGGTGGTTGTTGGTGTGGTCCAGCATTTCTGTGTTCTCAAATAAAATGCTGTGTCCAGGCTGGTTCATCAGGTGCTCTGCTATGGATGACTTCTCTGGTTGAAAGAGTCTGCAGTGCCTTTTATGTTCCTTGATTCGTGTTGTATTTGGTGGTCCCTCTGTAGACTTGTCCCCAGCTGCATGGTATACGGTAGACTCCTGCAGAGGTGAGAGGATCCCTCTTGTCCTTTGCTGAACGGAGCATTTGTTGGATTTTCTTGGTGGGTCTGTAGATAGTTTGTATGTTGTGTTTCCTCATCAGCTTCCCTTTGCGGTCAGTGGTTTCCTTGATGTCTGGCAGGAACACTTTCCCTCTGGGTGGATCTTTGTCTTTATTCTCGTGGCTTCTTCTTGGTGGTCTTGCAGCTCTTCTGATGTCTGAGGTGGAGTCTCCCTTGGCCTGGAGAGCCCAGTTGAGGTGGGCTCAGTTCATCTTGGAGGAGGTGGGCTTCGCAGATTCTTTCTGCACAGTCTGCCAAGGTTTTAATGGGGAGATTCCAAAATAGAGATCTCATCCCCAGGAAAAAAAGGCGGTTTCTAGACCCAAAGTAATAGTCAAGAGTAGAGACATCAGACTGGCAACCAAGATCCATTGCCTACTCCAAGCCATGGTCTTCCCTGTAGTCACCTACGGATGTGAGAGCTGGACCTGAGGGAAGGCTGAGCGAAGGAAGAGAGATGCTTTTGAGCTGTGGTGTTGGAGGAAAGTCCTGAGAGTGCCTTGGACTGCGAGAAGATCCAACCAGTCCATCCTCCAGGAAATAAAGCCCGACTGCTCACTGGAGGGAAAGATACTAGAGACAAAGTTGAAGTCCTTTGGCCACGTCAGGAGGAGACAGCAAAGCCTAGAGAAGACAATGATGCTGGGGAAAGTGGAAGGCAAAAGGAAGAGGGGCCGACCAAGGGCAAGATGGATGGATGGCATCCTTGAAGTGACTGGACTGACCTTGAGGGAGCTGGGGGTGGTGACGGCCGACAGGGAGCTCTGGCATGGGCTGGTCCATGAGGTCACGAAGAGTCGGAGACGACTGAACGAATGAACAACAACAACAACAACAAAACCCAAAGAGATACCTTTAAACCAATAGCTGCAAGGGCTTGCAGGCTGGCTTCCAACCTCTGTTAATAATGACCTTTCAGGGTGCTGCTAAAATTGTAGCAACCCTGGGAGAAATGCAAAAGAATGCCATCCCATCCAACCAAAAGGTAATGCAAACCAAGCTCCTATAAGATGGAACACTCTTCTTCTACCACTTGCTTCCCTTGCAGAAGCCCTCTCTCTGCCTCCTGATTTGTTTGGACTGCTCAACTCTGTCGATATCACTATCTGGGTGTTGTCGTTGTTGTTGTTTTGCCCCATTGATCCTAGCAATGGGGCAAAAAAAAGGAGCGGAATAACGTGACATCTTTCCTCAGGGGATTGCTTCTTGCCCTCCTTTAGGAAACTGGAACTCTCAAAGACCCAAAACATAGCAGATAACTTGAAATGATATTTTATTGATCACAAAGAGTTATTTCTCTAAAGAAATAAGCTGGAAACTTCAGAGGGGTGAAGGAAAATGTACGTTACAGTCTCAGTTAGTCCTGGGTCCAAGGGGTTTGAAGCTGAGAAGCTTTTCCAAGTTTCCTCTTTCCTCAATGGCTGTGAATGCCGGAGCAATCCACAACGGCCTATGTTTGAAGACTCAGGATCTTCCTCTGGTGCCAAAAGAACCGGTTCGAAGGCGCTTGAGACTTCCAACGTCGTTCAGGTTGGTCTGAACATGAAGCATAAGCGCCCAGACACGCATCAAGGAACATGAAAGGCACTGCAGACTCCTTCAACCAGAGAAGTCATCCATAGCAGAGCACCTGATGAACCAGCCTGGACACAGCATATTATTTGAGAACACAGAAATGCTGGACCACACCAACAACCACCATGTCAGACTACACAGAGAAGCCATTGAGATCCACAATAGGCATGTGGACAATTTCAACAGAAAGGAAGAAACCATGAAAATGAACAAAATCTGGCTACCAGTATTAAAAAACTCTAAAATTATAACAGCTAAACAACAGACAGGAAAAAACCAGGCACAGATTAACACCTCCCAGCAACATATTTTCCCAGGCTCAGGCAGGCCTTCAAATGCTAATGAAGGTGATCAGCTAAACATTCACACCTATTTGCAGCAGGGAAGAGCTCCTTGCCCCACCCCAGCCATTCCACAGATATATAAACCCATTGTCCTTATTCCAACAGACCTCACACCTCTGAGGATGCTTGCCATAGATGCAGGCAAAACGTCAGGAGAAATGCCTCTAGAACATGGCTCTATAGCCCGAAAAAACCCACAAGAACCTAATGAAGCATAAGTCTCAAGGGTAAAAAACCTCAGAATTGGTGCTGAGAGGTAATTTAATCAGGGGCTTTTAGAGCCAAGTCTCTTACTCACGTCCATCTGGTAGAAACTCTTTATCTATCTATCTATCTATATATATATATATATATATATATATATATATATATATACATATAGATAGATAGATAGATAGATAGATATAGATATAGATAATCTTTATTAAATTTCCAGTTTACATTTAAAATAGGGATCTGTAGCCGAAGCTACTAAGAAGTGTAAAGTGTGAATAGTTGATATGACCCCGAAAAGAAAAAGACAGTGATGCGTGAGAGAAAATAAAGGGGGGAAAAAGAAGAGAAGAGAAAGGGGGAAAGAGAAATGAGAGAGGGGAAAAAAAGAAAGAAAGAAAACAGAATAAAAAGTATAGCCGAGTTAAAAAAAAAGAGAGTAACAGTTGCTTTTGACTTCCTGGGGTCTTCTAGAGATCTGCTCTTGCCACTTTTCTCAGTATCTTTTACTTTCTCTTCTCTCCTCATCTTCTTCCTCTTCCTTCCCTCCTTCTCTTCCTTCATTAGATCAGAATCCTTTTATTCCTTTGCTTAAAGTATTCCATCACTTTTTCCCAATTCGTTTCTTTCATGTTCATTCCTTTGCTTCTTGTTATTAAAAAAGTAAGTCTGTCCATGTTCATAATTTCCAAAGTTTTTGTCAGTCTCTCGTTTTCGTCTGGTATTTCCTTTTGTTTCCATGTCCTGGCGTAGCAGATCCTTGCTGGCGTTGTTATCAGAAAAAGATTTTTCTTTTTCTAAAATTCTTTTTCCATCTGGTAGAAACTCTGATGGCAGAATGAAAAAGGGAAGCACTCCCCTCCTCCAGGAAGAGGTGGAACCAAACAATTGAGCTGAAAAAGCAATTCAACTGGTGCAAACAACATTGATTGACAGCTATAAATAACCAATCAATCCAACTATACATAAGCAAGGTAAAAAGGCAGGATTAAGCATGATACAACAGTTTAAATCTTGCAACTAACAGTTCTACGCATAGGTGGTGCCACTTGCGCCATCACAAAGAGAAAGAGAGAAAGTGAGAGGCGCCTTTGCATTCCAAAGCCATGTGTCACACAGTGGAGTGGCGCAGAGGCTGCTGGGACTTGTAGTTTTCTCTCTTTCGGGATAAAGGTAGGTCTCTCAATTACCTCTCCTTGCTATGGCTTTTCTGAGCATAAGCAGAGTGCCTTCATGCCATCAAATGGAGCAAATATTTGGAAGGATCTTTTTTTAAGGAATCCTCTTTTATATACTTATAGATACAAAGGTTATATAATTTTCTGGAACTATTTTTCCCCAGAATCCACAATCCAGTGGATTATGGTTGTTGTAGTCTTCTTAAAAAAGTCACTTTTCCTCGGCCCTTTTATATACTAATAGATACAAAGGTTATATAATTTTCTGGAACTATTTTTCCCCAGAATCCACAATCCAGTGGATTATGGTTGTTGTAGTCTTTTTTTAAAAGTCACTTTTCCCCAGCTCTAAATACTTTTGGGATTTATTATCAAAAATGTATTATCCTTTCAAACTGTATGGCTGGTAGGGGATAATGGGACCTGTCATGCAAAATGGCACACAGGCTTTTTAAGCAGGGAGTGCCAAGGGATTCTGGGAAATGTAGTCCAGAAAAAACACATCTCCCTTTCCTATCCAAGCCCTGCTGTTATATAGGGAGTCCCAGAGGATTTGGGGGGAATTGTGTTACCTAATGCAAAAAATAATTGTATCTAGAAGGGGATGATGGGAGTTGTAGTCCACCCCTTTTAATTTTTTAAAAAAACTCAACAACTATTTTTCTTATAATCTTTGAAAATCACAGAGCCAATAAGTCCCCCTTCCCCCAAAGTGATGCAGGCAGCTGGGTGATAATGGGAGTTGTAGTCCTTTTAAAAACATCTGTAATTCCTTTTTTGAGTTATTTTGAGCACTGACACCCCCAGGATTTTTGGAGACTACAGTCCAAGAATCCCTCCCCCCCCCCAAAGTGATACTGAGCGATGATGGAAGTTGTAGTCCTTTAAAAAAACACTTTCTTGACCCCCCCCTCCTCCGAGAATTATTTTGAACACAGGCTTCCCCAGGATTTTGAAGACCATAGTCACTTCCTGGATAAATGTGGCAGTTGGGGGTAGTGGTGATGGGAATTGTAGTCGAAATTGTGGGGATTATGGGGATTGTAGTCCAATTTGGGGATAATGGGAGCTGTAATCTCAGTCTGGGGGTTGATGGGAATTGTAGTCCAAGTCAGAGGTATCGTGAACTGTAGTTCATGCCTGAGGATGGTGGGAAGGGGTAGCCCAAGTAGGGGTTGATGGGAATTGTAGTCCAACTCAGAAGTATTATGAACTGTAGCTCATGTCTGGGGATGGTAGGAGCTGTAGTCCAAGTCTGGGTTTGATGGGAATTGTAGTCCAAGTTGGAGGTATTGTGAACTGTAGCCCATGACTGGGAATGGTGGGAGCTGTAGTCCAAGTAGGGGAATGATGGGAATTGTACTCCAATCTGTGGGAATGATGGGAATTGTTATCCAAGTCAGGAATGGTGGGAATTCTAGTCCAATCTGGGGAAATTATGGCCATTTTTTGTCCAATTCGGGCTGTGTGATGGGAACTGCAGTCCAAGTCTGGAGGAATGATGGGAACTGTAGTCCAAGTCATGGATTAGTGAGAATTTTAGTCTAGGGTGGGGGAAATGATGGAAATCGTAGTACAATTCGAGGATGCAAACTGTAGTCCAATTTTGGCGGAATGATGGGAACTGTAGTCCAAGTCGTAGATTGGTGAGAATTTTAGTCTAGGGTGGGGGAATGATGGGAACTGTAGTCCAAGTCGTAGATTGGTGAGAATTTTAGTCTAGGGTGGGGGAAATGATGGAAATTGTATTCCAATTCGAGGATGATGGAAACTGTAGTCCAAGCCTGGAAGAATTATGGGAACTGTAATCCAAGTCGTGGATTGGTGAGAATTTTAGTCTAGGGTGGGGGAAATGATGGAAATTGTAGTCCAATTCGAGGGTGATGGGAACTGTAGTCCAATTCTTCAGGAATGATGGGAACTGTAGTCCAAGTCGTGGATTGGTGAGAATTTTAGTCTAGGTTGGGGGAAATGATGGAAATTGTAGTCCAATTCGAGGGTGATGGGAACTGCAGTCCAATTCTGCAGGAATGATGGGAACTGTAGTCCAAGTCGTGGATTGGTGATAATTTTAGTCCAGGGTGGGGGAAATTATGGAAATTGGAGCCCAATTCGAGGGTGATGGGTACTGCAGTCCAATTCTGGAGGAATGATGGGAACTGTAGTCCAAGTCGTGGATTGGTGGGAATTGTAATCCAGGGTGGTGGGGGAATGATGGAAACTGTATTCCAATTCGAGGGTGATGAGAACTGTAGTCCAAACCGGGGGGGGGATGATGGGAACGGTAGTCCCAGTCTGGGGAAATGATGGGAATTGTAGTCCGAAAGGGGGGAAAACCCTTCCTTGGTCCTTTCTCAAGCTGTTGGTTTTGAAGGTCGTTTCCCGATGGGATGATGGGGTTGGTAGTCCCCAAAAGGTGTGGGCCAACTTTGGCCTTCCCTCCAGGTGTTTTGGACTCCAACTCCCACAATTCCTAACAGAAGGGAGGCCTGTCTTAGAAGAAGGAAGGCAGGGAGGGAGGGAGGGAGGCGCTCTGCCCATGCTCAGAAACCCCTTGGCTGAGGAAAGAGAGGAATGTGGGAAGGGAAGGAGGGAAGGAGGGAGGGAGGAGGAAGAGGAGGGACTACCTGTGGCCTTGCGACAGAAGAGGGAGGGAAGGAAGGAAGAGGAGGAGGAAGGAAAGAAGGGCGAAACCTGGTCGGAGGAGGAGAAGGAGAAGGAGGAGAAGGAGGACCCCTCTTCCGCCCCGCCTGAGGTCAGTTCTGGAAGGGAAAACTTTGGCAAAAAGTTGATGAAAAGGAGAAGGAAAAGAGGGGGAGTGGGTGGGCAAAAGATCAGAAGTGGGGGGGTCCTTCCCTTGGATGCAAACTCAGAGAAATAGTAGCCAGGTACTGCTTGCTTTTGAAACCGCAGCCAGTGCGGCTTTTCCCCGACTTTCCTTTGGAGAGGGGTTCCTGGGTCCCCAAAGACCCCCTTTCCCCCGACTTTGGGGTGTTCTGTATGGGGAGGGGGGCCCCCTTCCTTCCCCCGATCCCCTTTCCTTCCTTTCCTCCCTTTTCGCCTTCCTCCCTTCCTTCTCCCCCTTTCCCTTTTGTTTTCTTCTTTGCCCTCAAAGTTTCTTGGGAGCCACAAGTCTGGGTGTGATGGGAATTGTAGTCCAAGTTGGAGGTATTATGAACTGTAGCCCATGTCTGGGGATGGTGGGAGCTGTAGTCCAAGTCTGGGTGTGATGGGAATTGCAGTCCAGGTTGGAGGTATTGTGAACTGTAGCCCATGCCTGGGGATGGTGGTAGCTGTAGTCCAAGTAGGGGATGATGGGAATTGTAGTCCAAGTCAGAAGTATTGTGAACTGTAGCCCATGTCTGGGGATGGTGGAAGCTGTAGTCCAAGTCTGGGTGTGATGGGAATTGCAGTCCAGGTTGGAGGTATTGTGAACTGTAGTCCATGTCTGGGGATGGTGGTAGCTGTAGTCCAAGTAGGGGATGATGGGAATTGTAGTCCAAGTCAGAAGTATTGTGAACTGTAGCCCATGTCTGGGGATGGTGGGAGCTGTAGTCCAAGTCTGGGTGTGATGGGAATTGTAGTCCAAGTTGGAGGTATTGTGAACTGTAGTCCATGTCTGGGGATGGTGGGAGCTGTAGTCCAAGTCTGGGTGTGATGGGAATTGCAGTCCAGGTTGGAGGTATTGTGAACTGTAGCCCATGCCTGGGGATGGTGGGAGCTGTAGTCCAAGTCTGGGTGTGATGGGAATTGCAGTCCAGGTTGGAGGTATTGTGAACTGTAGTCCATGTCTGGGGATGGTGGTAGCTGTAGTCCAAGTAGGGGATGATGGGAATTGTAGTCCAAGTCAGAAGTATTGTGAACTGTAGCCCATGTCTGGGGATGGTGGGAGCTGTAGTCCAAGTCTGGGTGTGATGGGAATTGTAGTCCAAGTTGGAGGTATTGTGAACTGTAGTCCATGTCTGGGGATGGTGGGAGCTGTAGTCCAAGTCTGGGTGTGATGGGAATTGTAGTCCAAGTCAGAAGTATTGTGAACTGTAGTCCATGTCTGGGGATGGTGGGAGCTGTAGTCCAAGTCTGGGTGTGATGGGAATTGCAGTCCAGGTTGGAGGTATTGTGAACTGTAGCCCATGCCTGGGGATGGTGGTAGCTGTAGTCCAAGTAGGGGATGATGGGAATTGTAGTCCAAGTCAGAAGTATTGTGAACTGTAGCCCATGTCTGGGGATGGTGGGAGCTGTAGTCCAAGTCTGGGTGTGATGGGAATTGCAGTCCAGGTTGGAGGTATTGTGAACTGTAGTCCATGTCTGGGGATGGTGGGAGCTGTAGTCCAAGTCTGGGTGTGATGGGAATTGTAGTCCAAGTTGGAGGTATTGTGAACTGTAGCCCATGTCTGGGGGTGGTGGTAGCTGTAGTCCAAGTAGGGGGTGATGGGAATTGTAGTCCAATCTGTGGGGATGATGGGAATTGTTATCCAAGTCAGAAATGGTGGGGATTGTAGTCCAATCTGGGGAAATTATAGCAATTTTTGTCTAATTCGGGCTGTTTGATGGAGTCAAAGTTGGAGGTATTGTGTAGTCCATGTCTGGGGATGGTGGTAGTTGTAGTCCAAGTCTGGGTGTGATGGGAATTGTAGTCCAAGTTGGAGGTATTGTGAACTGTAGTCCATGTCTGGGGATGGTGGGAGCTGTAGTCCAAGTAGGAGATGATAGGAATTGTAGTCCAATCTGTGGGAATTATGGGAATTGTTATCCAAGTCAGGAATGGTGGGGATTGTAGTCCAATCTGGGGAAATTATAGCAATTTTTGTCTAATTCGGGCTGTGTGATGGGAACTGTAGTCCAAGTCTGGAGGAATGATGGGAACTGTAGTCCAAGCCGTGGATTGGTGAGACCCAGAACACTTGCACAGACTTTTGAGACTTTTCTTTGGGGTGTTTCTGTGTGTGTGATTAGGATAATAATAATAATATAGAATATAGATATATTGTTTTTGTAGGAGTTACAAACTAGCACAGCCATTCTCTTTTGAGAGTTTTCTTTGGGGGAATGATGAGGATAATAATAATAATAATCATCATCATCATAATCATAAAGATTATATTATATATTATATTATATATATTATATAGATATATTATTTTATAGGAGTTACAAACTTGCACAGCCATTCTCTTTTGAGACTTTTCTTTGGGGAGAATGATGAGGATAATAATAATAATAATAATAATAATAATAATAACAACAATCATAATAATAAAGATTATATATTATATTGTATAGATATATTGTTTTTGTAGGAATTACAAACTTGCACAGCCATTCTCCTTTGAGACTTTTCTTTGGAGGAATGATGAGGATAATAATAATAATAATAATAATAATAATAACAACAATCATAATAATAAAGATTATATTATATAATATATATTATATAGATATATTGTTTTGTAGGAGTTATAAACTTGCTATAATTCAAAGGAGTTATAAATTCTTCTTTGAGACTTTTCTTGGTGGGGGGGTGAGGAGGATAATAATAATAATAATAATATAGAATTATATATATATATATATATATATATATATATAATAAATATTATAAATTTGTAGGAGTAACAAATTGCACAGCCATTGTCTTTTGAGACTTTTCTTTTGGAGGAATTATGAGGATAATAATAATAATAATAATATAATATTTTGGGGGGGCTATGATGATGATATATTAGAGAATATATTATTGTCATGTTGAAATACGAAATAAAAACTTGCTATTATTATTTTGCATTTCTTTCAACATTATGATTTCCACATTATGATGATAATAATATATCATTTACTATATTATATTATTTATTGCTATTATTATTATTTTGTAGTTCTTTCAACATAATAATATAATTATATATAATATAATATAATATTATCATCATACAAAATAATACACTATATAATGTTATTATTGCTATTATTATTTTGTATTTGCTTCAAAATGATGATAATAATATAATAATATCTATATTTTACGTAATAATATAGAATACAATATTATTATATTATCATCATAATGTTGAAAGAAATGCAAGATAAAAATAACAATAATGATTTTATATAGTATATTATTATTATTATTATTATTATTTGGTATTTATTTCAACATGATGATAATAATATAACCATATCTATATTCTTTATAATAATATAGAATATAATATTATATTATCATAAAGTTGAAAGAAATGTGAAATAAAAATAACAATAATGATTTTACATAGTATATTATTATTATTAGTATTATTATTATTTTGTATTTATTTCAACATGATGATAATGATAATAATACATTATACTATATATAATTATATTATGTTGAAAGAATTACAAAATAATAATAGCAATAATAAAATATAATATAATAATATATTATTATCATCATGTTGAAATAAATACCAAATAATAATGGCAATAATAATATATAATAATATTTATTATTTTGTATTTCAGCATTTATTTATTTATTTATTCTACTCCCAATTTGTCTCGGAGCGGTTTGCAAAAACAGATTAAAACAATACAATTAACTTTAAAATACAATAAAACAGGAACAGACATAGTCCCGAGTTATTATATTATCTAATATATAAAATTATATTGTTTTATAATAAAATTTCTTATCATGATATGTTGAAACAAATACAAAATAATAGTAGCAATAATAATAATAATATAAAATAATAATATATTATATAATCTATTATTATCTTGAAAAAATACAAATTAATAGCAATAATATATTATATCTATTATAATGTTGAAATACATACAAAATAGTCTAAATAACGATATAATAATACAATATACAATATATTATCATCATCATCAATAATAATAGCAATAATAACATAATATAATATTATATATTATTATTATTTTATATTTCCTATCAATACAAAATAATAATAATAGCAATAACATAATATAATAATATTATATATTATTATATATTATTATTTTATATTTCCTTTAAATACAAAGTAATAATAATAGCAATAATAATATAATATATAATAGAATATAGACTATATTATTAATATATAATATAATTTATCATTGTTATTATTGTTATTATTATTATTATTATGTTGTGTTTGTTTCAGACATCATGAAAATACACCCTCATACTAAAATGTACCTTCCATACCTTTTCCTTTCTCTTCCTGCTTTCCTTTCCCTCCTCTTTCCTCTTTCGCATTCTTCTCTTTTCCTTCCCTACTTTTTAAATATTTTCTTTCTCATTTTTCTTGGGTCACGTCTGGACTTGCTTCCCGGAAGGCATTTTTTGGGGGAGACTCAGGCGGCAGATTTTCCTGGACGGCATTCTTTTTGGTCACAGGCAAAGGAAAGGCCTAGCAAACAGCTAACAGTTTGCAAGGTTTGCTCTCTTCCTTTCCTTTCTTTCTTTCCCTTCCTTGCTTTTCTTTCCTCCCTCCCTTTTATTTCCTTTCTTTCTTTGTTTTCTTCCTACCTTTTACTTTCTTCCCTTTCTTTCTTTCTTTCTTTCTTTCTTTCTTTCCTTGCTTCTCCTTTTTTCTTTCTTTCTTTCCTTCCTTCCTCCATCTCTTCTCTCCTTCCTCGCTCCCTTCCTTCCTTCTTTCTCTCTCCCTCCCCCTTCCTTAACTTCATTCCCTTCTTACTTCCCTCCCTACCTTTTCCTTCCTTCCTTGCCTCCCTGTTTCCCTTCATTTCCCTTCCTGCTTCCTTCCTTCCCGCCTTCCTCCCCTTCCTTGCTCCCTTCGTTCTTTCCTTCTTTCTCTCTCCCTCCTCCTTCCTTAACTTCCTTTCCTTCCTTCCTACCTCCCTACCTACCTTTTTCTTCCTATCTTCCTTCCTTTCCTTGCCTCCCTCCTTCCTTCTTCCCTTCATTTCCCTTCCTTCCTTCATTCTTTCCTTGCCTCCCTACTTCCTACTACATTTCCCTTCCTTTTCCTCCCTCCTTCCTTCCTTCCTTTTCTTGCCTCCCTACTTCCCTTCATTTCCCTTCCTTCCCTCCCTTCCTTCCTTCTTTCCTTCCTTTCCTTGCCTCCCTACTTCTTACTTTCCTTCATTTCCCTTCCTTTCCCTCCTTCCTTCCTTCCTTCCTTCCTTTCTTCCTTCCTTCTTTCCTTTCCTTTCCTTTCCTTTCCTTTCCTTTCCTTGCCTCCCTACTTCTTACTTTCCTTCATTTCCCTTCCCTCCCTCCCTCCCTTCCTTCCTTCCTTCCTTTCTTTTCTTGCCTCCCTACTTCCCTTCCTTCCTTTCCCTTCCTTTCCCTCCTTCCTTCCTTCTTTCCTTTCCTTGCCTCCCTACTTCCTACTTCCCTTCATTTCCCTTCCTTTCCCTCCTTCCTTCCTTCCTTCTTTCCTTTCCTTGCCTCCCTACTTCTTCCTTTCCTTCATTTCCCTTCATTTCCCTCCTCCCTCCCTTCCTTTCCTTCCTACCTTCTTTCCTTCCTTTCCTTGCCTCCCTACTTCCTAATTCCCTTCATTTCCCTTCCTTTCCTTCCTTCCTTCCTGCTTCCTTCCTTCCTTCCTTCCTTCCAGGAGCACCTACACTGCATTGAATGCAGTTCGACCCCACTTCTCTTGCCCTGTCTCCATGCTATGGGATCCTGGGAGTTGTAGGTTCCCAAGGACTTGACCATTAAATTAAGTGACCATTAAATACGGTTTTAAGTTTTGTTTTTGTTTTGCAGCCGCAATAAAAAATAACAGAAAGCAGGGTAATAATAAAGGTGCAAAGAGGAAGTGAAATGGCTACTTTGTTTCAGTGTCTTAAGGCAAAAAAAGTAGCTTTTAATAAGAGGGTTGGGCAGAAAAGTTACTTTCTGAACTCTGCAGGAGTTTGGTGAGTTGTCTCTCTGGTTCAATGGATCAAGGCGATGGGGATTTATTGGGTTTTTATTGGTCTAACTTCCAATGAGTTGAAAGCTATATATTATTTATCCACCCACCCATCTGTCTCAACGTATATATGTGTGTCTGTCTATGTATACCTCAAAGGTTGTTGCTATGTGAAGTGGCCTTCAGCAATGTCGCTGGGTTGGTTGTTGCTAGGTGAAATATTGTTGCTAGGCAACAGACCGGCTGTTGCTAGGTGGAGTGGCCCTCTGTGATGTGATGTGATGTCACTGGTATGTGAAAGAAAGATGACACATACAAGGAGAAAGGAGGGAGGGAGGAAGAAGAGATAGAAAGAGAAAAAAGAATGGGAAGGAAGGAAGGAAGGAAGGAAGAAGAGATAGAGAAAAAAGAATGGGAAGGAAGAAGAGATAGAAAGAGAAAAAAGAATGGGAAGGAAGGAAGAAGAGATAGAAAGAGAAAAAAGAATGGAAAGGAAGGAAGGAAGGAAGGAAGGAAGGAAGAAGAAGAGATAGAAAGAGAAAAAGAATAGGAAGGAAGAAGAGATAGAAGGGAAAAAGAATGGAAAGTAAGGAAGGAAGAAGAGATAGAAGGGAAGGAAGGAAGAAGGAAGAGATAGAAAGAGAAAAAAGAATGGAAAGGAAGGAAGAAGAGATAGAAAGAGAAAAAAGAATGGGAAGGAAGGAAGAAGAGATAGAAGAAAAAAGAATGGAAAGGAAGGAAGAAGAGATAGAAAGAGAAAAAAGAATGGAAAGGAAGGAAGGAAGGAAGAAGAGATAGAAGGAGAAAAAATAATGGGAAGGAAGGAAGGAAGGAAGAAGAGATAGAAAGAGAAAAAAGAACGGAAAGGAAGGAAGGAAGAAGAGATAGAAGGAGAAAAAAGAATGGGAAGGAAGGAAGAAGAGATAGAAAGAGAAAAAAGAATGGAAAGTGAGGAAGAAGAGATAGAAAGAGAAAAATAATGGGAAGGAAGGAAGGAAGAAGAGATAGATAAAAAAGAATGGAAAGGGAGGAAGAAGATATAGAAAAAGAATGGGAAGGAAGGAAGAAGCGATAGGAAGGGAAAAAAGAATGGAAAGGAAGGAAGGAAGAAGAGAGAGAAACAGAACAAAGAATGGAAAGGGAGGAAGAAGAGATAGAGAAAAAAGAATGGAGAGGAAGGAAGGAAAAAGAAGGAAAGGAAAAGAATGGTAACACTTATGAGGAGAAAGGAGGGAGGGAGGAAGAAGAGATAGAAAGAGAAAAAAGAATGGGAAGGAAGAAGAGATAGAAAGATTAAAAGAATGGGAAGGAAGGAAGGAGGAAAAAGAAGGGAAGGAAAAGAAAAGAAAATCTGAAAGAGAAAAAGAAGGAAAGGAAGGAAAGGGAAAGGGATAAAGGAAGGATGGAGAAAGAAGAAGAAGGGAAGGAAGAGAAAAAGGGAAAGGAGAAGGAAGGGTAGAAAGATAAAACAGGGAAGAGAAAGAAAGAAGGAAAGGAAAAGGGAAGGAAGGGGGAAGAAAGAAAGAAAAAGAGAAAGAAAGAAAAGAAAGGGGGAAGGAAGGGAGATGAAAGAGAAAAAAGAGGGAAGAGAAAGAAAGAAAAGAAAAAAGGGAGGGAGGGAAAGGGGAAGAAATGAAAAAGAGGAAAGGAAGAGAGAGAAAGGAAGGAAAAGAAAGAAAGGGAAAAAAAGAGAAGGAACGGAAGAGAAAGAAGGAAAAGAGAAGGAAGGTCAGGGAGAAGAAAACAAAAAGAGGGAAGGAAGAGATAGAATGAAAGAAAGGTGGAAAAGGTTAAAGAGAAAGAGAAGGAAGAAAGAGAAAGGAAGGTGAAGAAATGAAAAAGAGGAAAGGAAGAGAGGAAAGAAGGAAGGAAGGAAAAAGGGGAAAAAGAAGGAATGGGAAAGAAAGAAAGGAAAAAGGAACGGAAGAGAAAGAAGGAAAAGAGAAGGAAGGTTAGGGGGGAGAAAGAAAAGAGAGGGATGGAAGAGACAGAAAGAATGAAAGAAAGGTGGAAAAGATTAAAGAGAAAGGGAAGGAAGGAAGAGAAAGAAAGGGGCAGGGGAAGAAATGAAAAAGAGGAAAGGAAGAGAGAGAAAGGAAGGAAAAAGGAAAAAAGAAGGAATGGAAGAGAAAGAAGGAAAAGAAAAGGAAGGTCAGGGAGAAGAAAGAAAAAAGAGGGATGGAAGAATGAAAGAAAGGGGTAAAAAGGTTAAAGAGAAAGGGAAGGAAGGAAGGGGAAGAAATGAAAAAGAGGAAAGTAAGAGAGAAAAAGAAAAGAAGGAAGGAAGGGGAAAAAGAGAAGGAAGAGAAAGGAAGGAAGGAAGGAAGGAAGGAAAAAGGGAAAAAAGAAAAAGAAGGAATAGAAGAGAAAGAAGGAAAAGAAAAGGAAGGTCAGGGAGAAGAAAGAAAAAAGGGATGGAAGAGACAGAAAGAATGAAAGAAAGAAAGGTGGAAAAAGTTAAAGAGAAAGGGAAGGAAGGAAGAGAAAGAGGGGAAGGAGGAAAAGAGGAAAGGAAGAGAGAGAGAGAGAAAAGAAGGAAGGAAGGAAGGAAGCGGAAAAAAGAAAGAGAAGGAAGGGAAAGAAAGAAAAAAGGGAAAAAAGTAAAAGATGGAATGGAGGAGAAAGAAGGAAAAGAGAAGGAAGGCCAGGGAGAAGAACGAAAAAAGAGGGATGGAAGAGACAGAAAGAATGAAAGAAAGGTGGAAAAAGTTAAAGAGAAAGGGAAGGAAGGAAGAGGAAGAAAGGGGAAGGAAGGAAGGGGAAGAAAAGAAAAAGAGGGAAGGAAGAGACAGAAAGAATGAAAGAAAGGGGGAAATATTAATGAGAAAGGGAGAGAAGGAAAAGAAGGAAGGAAGGAAGGAAGGAAGGAAGGAAGGAAGGAAGGAAGGAAGGAAGGGGAAGAAAAGAAAAAGAGACTAGGAAGAGAAAGAAGGAAAAGAGACTCTGGCACAAGCCAGTCAAGGTGGTCCCAGTGGTGATTAGCACACTGGGTGCAGTGCCTCAAGACCTTGGCCTGCACTTAAAAACAATCAGCGCTGACCAAATCACCACCTACCAGCTGCAGAAGGCCACCTTACTGGGATCTGCACGCATTATGCGCCGATACATCACACAGTCCTCGACACTTGGGAAGGGTGATCCAATACAACAGCCAGCAGAGTGATCTTGTTTGCTGTGGACTCATCTTGTTGTGCATCTCACTGGCACACCGGGTGCAGTGCCTCAAGACCTTGGCCTGCACTTAAACACAATCAGCGCTGACCAAATCACCATCTGTCAGCTGCAAAAGGCCATGACACTTGTCCTAGACACTTGGGAAGTGTCCGACGTGTGATCCAATACAACAGCCAGCAGAGTGATCTTGTTTGCTGTGGATTCATCTTGTTGTGCATCTAATAATAATAATAATAATAATAATAATAATAATAATAGGTCGGGGATGCTGGGAGGTGCAGTCCAACCATCTCTGGAAGGTTGTGCCATTTGCTGATTTAGGTTGTGTTGAAACCCAACCTCTGGGATCTTGACTTTGGAGCAGGGCTTCATCCGAAGGAAGGAGGCAAGACGAGACCTGTTTGCCCTTTCGGAGGAGCTTCCACCTGAATCATCCGAAATCAGGGAAGGAATCCTCCCCAGGCAGGAATGGAAGCCAAAGCCCTTTCTCCCCACCCATTTATGGTCACTCAAGGTACGAGAGAGAGAGAGAGAGAGAGAGAGAGACCCATTGCAAAGGCATGCGCAAGTCACACTCTCTCAGCCTCAGAACCAAATCTTGCCACGATAGGTTGTTGTGGTTGTTAAAACAGGGAAGAGAAAGAAAGAAGGAAAGAAAAAGGAAGGAAGGGGAAGAAAGAAGTGAGAAGGAAGGAAGGGAGAAGGAAGGAAGGAAGGAAGGAAGGAAGGAGGAAGGGAGAAAAAGAAGGGAGGGAAGAGAAAGGAAGAAAAGGGGAAGGAAAATAAGGGGAAAAAAGAGGGATAGAAGAGACAGAAAGAATGAAAGAAAGGGGGAAAGGATTATAGAGAAAGGGAAGGAAGAAAGAGAAAGAAAGAAAGGAGAAGGAAGGAAGGAAGGAAGGAAGGGGAAGCTTTTTCTCTTCGCAAGGAAGAGACAGAAAAAAAGAAAAAGAGAAAGAACGAAAAGAAAAATAGAAAAAAGAAGGGATGTAGAGAAAGAAGAAAAGGAAGTCAGGGGGAAGAAAGAAAAAAGAGGAATGGAAGAGAAAGAAAGAAAAAGAGAATGGGAAGGGAGAGAAAGAAAGGAGAAGGAAGGTAATGGAAGAAAGGAAAAAGAAGGAAGGAAAAGAAATAAATAGATGCATTTATACCCTGATTTTTCTCTTCACAAGTAGACTCAAAGAGACCTGTTGTTCTTGTTGTTTGTTGTGCTTATTTATACCCTGCTTTTTCTCTTCACAAGGAGACTCAAAGAGACCTGTTGTTCTTGTTGTTGTTATTGTTGTTATCTTTATTTATACCTTGCTTTTTCTTTTCTCAAGGAGACTCAAAGAGACCTGTTGTTGTTGTTGTTGTTGTGTTTATACCCTGCTTTTTCTCTTCACAAGGAGACTCATAGATCTGTTGTTGCAGTTGTTGTTGTTATGTTTATTTATACCCTGCTTTTTCTTTTCACAAGGACTCTCAAAAGAGACCTGTTGTTTTGGTTGTTGTTGTTGTTGTGTTTATACCCTGCTTTTTCTCTTCACAAGGAGACTCAGAGACCTGTTGTTGTTGTTGTTGTTGTTGTTGTTGTTATGCTTATTTATACCCTGCTTTTTCTCTTCACAAGGAGACCCAGAGACCTGTTGCTGTTGTTGTTGTTGTTTATACCCTGCTTTTTATCTTTTGTTGTTGTTGTTGTGTTTATACGCTGCTTTTTCTTTTCACAAGGAAACTCAAAAGAGACCTGTTGTTTTGGTTGTTGTTGTTGTTGTTGTTGTTGTGTTTATACCCTGCTTTTTCTCTTCACAAGGAGACTCAGAGACCTGTTGTTGTTGTTGTTATTGTTGTTATGCTTATTTATACCCTGCTTTTTCTCTTCACAAGGAGACTCAGAGATCTGTTGCTGTTGTTGTTGTTGTTGTTGTTGTTGTTTATACCCTGCTTTTTATCTTTTGTTGTTGTTGTTGTGTTTATACCCTGCTTTTTCTCTTTGCAAGACTCAAAGATACATTTTGTTGTTGTTGTTGTTTCCTGCCTATTTTTTTGGCCCAAGGGAGGGAACAACACAGTCAAATATGATGACTCTAACCAAATTTGGAAGGCAATATTATCCAATTTCCTCCCATTATCCTAATTCCTAATAGAAACGGATTAAAATGTCACTGCAAAAAAAGTTACTTTTTGCTTGCTGAAGGAGCAAAAGTAACTTTTCTGAGCATTTAGCAGAGGAAGAGGGACACAAAAGAATGCATCTCCTTGCAGTTTGAAAACACTTTTCCTGCAATGGCTCAAGGCAATGGGGATTCAGGGAGTTGTAGTTTCACAACTCTAGGTGCTCTTACTGCCTATTACAGGGAAAACCAGCTGATCCCCAACCCATCTAAAACACAGACATGTGCCATCTCAAGAACAGACAAGCATCCTGAGCTCTGAGGATTATTACCTGGGAAGGAATCCCACTGGAGCATTGCAGCGCACCCAAGTACCTGGGAGTCACTCTGGACCGTGCTCTGACCTACAAGAAGCACTGCCTGAACATCAAGCAAAAAGTGGGTGCTAGAAACAACATCATACAAAAGCTGACTGGCACAACCTGGGGATCACAACCAGACACAGTGAAGACATCTGCCCTTGCGCTATGCTACTCTGCTGCTGAGTATGCATGCCCAGTGTGGAACACATCTCACCACGCTAAAACAGTGGATGTGGCTCTGAATGAGACATGGAGTGTCTGCGCCCTACACCACTGGAGAAATTACACTGCTTAGCCGGTATTGCACCACTTGACATCCGCCGGGAAGTAGCAGCCAAGAGTGAAAGGACCAAGGCAGAGACATCTCCAGCTCATCCCTTGTTTGGGTATCAGCCAGCACGCCAACGACTTAAATCAAGACATAGTTTCCTAAGATCTACAGAGACACTCGCTGGAACACCCCAGCAAGCGAGAGTCCAAAAGTGGCAGGCTCAAACCCAGAACCTCAATCAATGGCTGATACCAAATGAGAGACACAGAAAACTGGGCGACTTGGAAGGCGCTGAACAGACTGCGCTCTGGCACCACGAGATGCAGAGCCAACCTTCAGAAATGGGGCCACAAAGTGGAATCCACGACATGCGAGTGTGGAGAAGAGCAAACCGCTGACCACCTGCTGCAATGCAACCTGAACCCTGCCACATGCACAAGGGAGGACCTTCTTGCACCAGAGGCACTCCAAGTGGCCAGATACTGGTCAAAGGACATCTAATCAACTACCAAGCTTGCAAATTCTGTATTTTGTATGTTTGTTTGCTTTGTTCTGTTAGAAATGTAATATAATTTGACTGGTTGCCCTGACATGACAAATAAAAAATAACAAGGCCAAAACTGCAACTCCCAGTATCCCATAGCTTTGCAGCAGCGCAAATGAAAGTGGTGTTAAACTGCATCTATTCAACAGTGGAGATGCAACGAGAGACCCTGGAGGCCTGGCATTAGAGTCTGTTGCTGCTTAGGGAAAAAAGCAAGATAAGCAAATGCATTCCAGTCCCAAAAAAGGCCTTGACTTTCCAGCTTGCTGATAAGCCCAGGTTGTCCCCTTTGGCACTTTGGATTTGCCATTGAAACAGATCAGTCTCTCTTTTGCATCTATTTGCATGACATCTATTTATCTTCCTATATATAATATAATAATCTGACAAAACAACATTTTAATAATAGAATAATAATAATGTAATATAACAATAGTAATAACAATACCTGTGTTTTCCTGTTTGTGCAATAACAACAAATTTGCATGACATCTATTTATCTTCCTATATATAATATCTGACAAAACAACATTTTAATAATAGAATAATAATAATGTAATATAACAATAGTAATAACAATACCTGTGGTTTCCTGTTTCTGCAATAACAACAACAACAACAATAGTAGAAGGGTGGACTAGATGTCCCTTGGGGGTCCCTTCCAGCTCAAGGATTCTAATAATGTTCAAACAATAGAATAATAGTAATAATAACAATATATTACTTAAATAACAATTTTATAATAATGTATAATAATATTATGATAAGCTTACAAAACAACAATAGCATTTTAATAATAAAATAAGAATAATGTAATATAATAATAATAATAATAATAATAATAATATGTATTGTCGAAGGCTTTCATGGCTGGAATCACTGGGTTGTTGTGGGTTTTTTCGGGCTATAAGGCCATGTTCTAGAGGCATTTTCTCCTGACCTTTCTCCTGCATCTATGGCAAGCATCCTCACAGGTAGTACAGGGTTAGTCAAAATGCATAGGCCAATAAGCCATTCAATTGAATGGCTTATTGGCCTATACATTTTGACTAACCCTGTATTATAATAACAATAGCTGTAGTTTTCTGTTTCTGCAATAACAACAATAATAACAACAACAGCAACAACAGAGGGATGGACTAGATGTCCCTTGGGGGTCTCTTCCAGCTCAAGGATTCTAATAATGCTAAAACAATAAAATAATAGTAATAATATAACAATAAAACAATAGAAATAATATTATAATTTAATAATAATATATAATAATATTATAATAAACTTACAAAACAACATAGTATTTTAATAATAATAATAATAAAATATAACAATAGTAATAACAATTCCTGTGGTTTCCTGTTTCTGCAATAACAACAACAACAACAACAACAACAACAACAACAACAGTATATGGCCCTTGAAGGTCTCTTCCAACTCAGGGATTCTAATAATAATATAGCAATAAAATAATAGTAATAATATTACAATAAAATAATAGTAATAATATTACAATTTAATAATAATATATAATAATATTATAATACACTTACAAAGCAACATAGCATTTTAATAATAATTATATTAATTATATTAATAAAATATAACAATAATTCTAATAATATAACCACAAAATAATAGTAATATAATAATAGTAATAATATTATAATTTAATAATAATATATAATAATATTATAATAAGCTTACAAAACAACATAGCATTTTAATAATAATTATATTAATAAAATATAAATAATTCTAATAATATAACAATAAAATAATAGTAATAATATTATAATTTAATTATAATAATATATAATAATATTATAATAAGCTTACAAAGCAACATAGCATTTTAATAATAATAATAATAATAAAATATAGCAATAGTAATAATATCTGTGGTTTTCTGTTTTTGCAATAACAACAACAGTACATGGCCCTTGAAAGTCTCTTCCAACTCAAGGAGTCTAATAATACTAAAACAATAAAATAATAGTAATAATATAACAATACAATAATATTAATAATATTAAAATTTAATAATAATATATAATAATATTATAATAAGCTTACAAAGCAACATAGCATTTTAATAATAATTATATTAATAAAATATAACAATAATTCTAATAATATATCCACAAAATAATAGTAATATAATAATAGTAATAATATTATAATTTAATAATAATATATAATAATATTATAATAAGCTTACAAAGCAACATAGCATTTTAATAATAATTATATTAATTATATTAATAAAATATAACAATAATTCTAATAATATAACATTAAAATAATAGGAATAATATTATAATTTAATAATATATAATAATATAATAAACTTACAAAGCAACATAGCATTTTAATAATAATAATAATAAAATATAACAATAGTAATAACAATTCCTGTGGTTTCCTGTTTCTGCAATAACAACAACAACAGTACATGGCCCTTGAAGGTCTCTTCCAACTCAGGGATTCTAATAATACTAAAACAATAAAATAATAGTAATAATATATCATAATATTATAATAAGCTTACAAAGCAACAATAGCATTTTAATAATACAAAAATAATGTAATATAATACTACGAATAATGGCTGTGAATTTTCTGTTTCTGCAATAACAACAACAATAACAACAGAGCAACAACAGAGGGATGGACTAGATGTCCCTTGGGGGTCTCTTCCAACTCAAGGATTCTAATAATGCTAAAACAATAAAATAATACTAATAATATAACAATAAAATAATACTAATAATATTATAATTTAATATTAATATATAATAATATTATAATAAATTTACAAAACAACAGTAGCATTTTAATAATAAAATAATAATAACGTAATATAATAATAATAACTGTAGTTTTCTGTTTCTGCAATAACAACAACAATAATAACAACAGCAACAACAACAGAGGGATGGACTAGATGGCCCTTGGGGGTCTCTTCCAACTAGGATTCTAATAATGCTAAAACAATAACATAATACTAATAACATAACAATAAAATAATAGAAATCATAGTAATAAAATAATAGTAATAATATTATAATTTAATAATAATATATAGTAATATTATAATACGCTTACAAAGCAGCATAGCATTTTAATAATAATAATAATATTATAATTTAATAATATAATAATATTATAATAAGCTTACAAAGCAACATAGCATTATAATAATAATAATAATAATAATAATAATAATAGCAGCTGTGGTTTTCTGTTTCTGCAATAATACCAACAACAACAATTTGAAATTAGTAATAAGTTCTGCATGGATCTGGGGGTTGCTCTGTGTCATTAGAGAACTCGTCCATTTGCAATATATTTGTCATAGGAAAGGCCTGAGTTTGCAAGACTTTAGTTTGCAAGATGTGATTTTTGGCAAAGGAAAAGCTTGCAATCCAAGAAGAAAGCTTTGCAAGATGTGCAAAGAGCGGAGCGTCACTCCAAGGGTTGCCCCAAGCCAAAGCAATGCCAACGACATCTTCTGAGACAGCAATGGCTCAGGTTGCTTCTCCTCCTGGCAAAGCCGGCGTTGTTGACGGTGACGCCAACCCCGGCTTTCCTGACCTGGCGCTTTGGAATTAGGCGTGGGCCCTTCCTTGAGAACCAACGCGCAACAGGTTTTCCCCTCTGGATGCGCCGGCGAAAGGCTTGTTTTTCAAGTTCTTTCCGAAAGTTGGTTGCAAAACGCCCTGCCGTGCCGCTCCCTGCCAACAGGGGGCGCCGCAGTCTTGGGGGCATCTTCCCCTTTAATATCAACAACAACAACAACAACAACAACATTAGAATAATTGTATAAGGAATGCAGGTTGGTATCACTTTTAACTGCTCGGTGCAATGGAAGCCTAAGGGAGTTGTAGTTTGGCAAGGTCTTCCCTGCAGGATATAATGCAGTTTGGCCAACAGGGGGCACCAGAGACTTGGGGGCATCTTACCCTTTAATATAAACAACAACAACAACAACAACATTGGAATAATTGTAGAAGAAATGCAGGTTGGCTCCATGGAAGCCTGGGAGTTGTAGTTTGGCAAGGTCTTCCCTGCAGGATATAATGCAGCTTGGCCAACAGGGGGCACCAGAGCCTTGGGGGCATCTTACCCTTTAATATAAACAACAACAACAACAACAACAACAACATTGGAATAATTGTAGAAGAAATGCAGGTTGGCTCCATGGAAGCCTGGGAGTTGTAGTTTGGCAAGGTCATCCTTTCAGAATATAATGCAGTTTGGTCAACAGGGGGTGCCAGAGCCTTGGGAGCATGTTACCCTTTAATATCAACAACAACAACAACAACATTGGAATAATTGTAGAAGAAATGCAGTTTGGCTCCATGGAAGCCTGGGAGTTGTAGTTTGGCAAGGTCATCCTTTCAGAATATAATGCAGTTTGGTCAACAGGGGGTGCCAGAGCCTTGGGAGCATGTTACCCTTTAATATAAACAACAACAACAACAACATTGGAATAATTGTAGAAGAAATGCAGTTTGGCTCCATGGAAGCCTGGGAATTGTAGTTTGGCAAGGTCATCCTTTCAGAATATAATGCAGTTTGGTCAACAGGGGGTGCCAGAGCCTTGGGAGCATGTTACCCTTTAATATAAACAACAACAACAACAACATTGGAATAATTGTAGAAGAAATGCAGTTTGGCTCCATGGAAGCCTGGGAATTGTAGTTTGGCAAGGTCTTCCTTTCAGAATATAATGCAGTTTGGTCAACAGGGGGTGCCAGAGCCTTGGGAGCATGTTACCCTTTAATATAAACAACAACAACAACAACATTGGAATAATTGTAGAAGGAATGCAGGTTGGCACCACTTTTAACTGCTCGGTGCAATGGAAGCCCAAGGGAGTTGTAGTTTGGCAAAGTCTTCCTTGCAGAATATAATGCAGTTTGGCCAACAGGGGGTGCCGTACCTTTAAGGGCATCTTATCCTTCAGCAACAACAACAACAAAAACACAATAATTGAAGAAGGAATGCAGGTCAGCGCTGTGGAAGCCTGGGAGTTGTAGTTTGGCAAGGTCATCCTTGGAGAATACAGTGCAGTTTCTCCAACAAGGGGCGTCTGAGCCATGGTGGCATCTTCCCCAATAATAATAATAATAATAGAATAATAGGATAATTGCAGAAGGAATGCAAATCAGCACCGCTTTAATTGCCATCCGTGGTTCAGTGCAATGGAAGCCTAGGGGAGTTGTAGTTTGGCAAGGTCTTCCTTGCAGAATATAGTGCAATTTGGCCAAAAGGGAGCGTCGGAGCCTTGGAGGCATCTTACCCTTTAACAACAACAACAGAATAATTGTAGAAGGGACACAGGTTGTGCCATGGAAGCCTGGGAGTTGTAGTTTGGCAAGGTCATCTTTGCAAACTACAGTGCAGTTTGGCCAACAGGGGGCGCTGTAGCCTTGGGGGCCTTTTACCCTTTAATATCATTATCATCATCAACAACAACAACATTAGAATATTTGTAAAAGGAATGCAGGTTGGCACCACTTTTAACTGCTCGGTGCAATGGAAGCCTAGGGGAGTTGTAGTTTGGCAAGGTCTTCCTTGCAGAATATAGTGCAATTTGGTCAACAGAGGGTGCCACAGCCTTGGGGGCATCTTACCCTTCAACAACAACAACAACAACAACAACAACAGAATAATTGTAGAAGGAACGCAGGTTGGTGCCATGGAAGCCTGGGAGTTGTAGTTTGGCAAGGTCATCCTTGCAGAATATAGTGCAGTTTGGTCAACGGGGTGCTTGACCCTTAGGGGCATCTTACCCTTCAACAACAACAACAACACAATAATTGAAGAAGGAATGGAAGTTGGCGCCATGGAAGCCTGGGAGTTGCAGTTTGGCAAGGTCATCCTTGCAGAATATAGTGCAGTTTGGCCAACAAGGGGCGTCTGAGCCATGGTGGCATCTTCCCCAATAATAATAATAGAATAATAGGATAATTGCAGAAGAAATGCAAGTCAGCACCGCTTTAATTGCCATTCGTGGTTCAGTGCAATGGAAGCCTAGGGGAGTTGTAGTTTGGCAAGGTCTTCCTTGCAGAATATAGTGCAATTTGATCAACCGAGGGTGCCACAGCCTTGGGGGCATCTTACCCTTCAACAACAACAACAACAACAGAATAATTGTAGAAGGAACGCAGGTTGGTGCCATGGAAGCCTGGGAGTTGTAGTTTGGCAAGGTCATCCTTGCAGAATATAGCGCAGTTTGGTCAACGGGGTGCTTGACCCTTAGGGGCATCTTACCCTTCAACAACAACAACACAATAATTGAAGAAGGAATGGAAGTTGGCGCCATGGAAGCCTGGGAGTTGCAGTTTGGCAAGGTCATCCTTGCAGAATATAGTGCAGTTTGGCCAACAAGGGGCGTCTGAGCCATGGTGGCATCTTCCCCAATAATAATAATAGAATAATAGGATAATTGCAGAAGGAATGCAAGTCAGCACCGCTTTAATTGCCATTCGTGGTTCAGTGCAATGGAAGCCTAGGGGAGTTGTAGTTTGACAATGTCTTCCCTGCAGGATATAGTGCAGTTTGGCCAACAGGGGGCGCCAGAGCCTTGGGGGCATCTTACCCTCCAACAACAACAACAACAACAACAACAACAACAACAAATAGAATAATTGCAAATGGAATGCAGGTCGGCACCATGGAATCTGTATATGAGTCCATTGAATTATTATATATGAATTATATTCATATATAATAATTGATTTTTTAAAAGGAAAATGAATCAACAGTTGGAATGCGACTGGTGACCACTGCCTGCGTGACTTCCTCCCTTGCATTTCTGCATTTGTTCCGAGGTTGCAGAATTTGGATTTGCAATTTATTCCAGCACAATAATGGTCTCAAGCTCTTAGCTTTGGATAGTGGGATCTGTGGATACGGAGTCTGTGGATACAGAGGTCCGATTGCATCCTGCATTCGCTCCAGACTTTCCAGAACCTGGATTTGCAATTAATTCCAGCAAAATAATGGTCTCAAGCTCTTAGCTTTGGAAAGTGGGATCTGTGGATACGGAGTCTGTGGATACAGAGGCCCGATTGCATCCTGCATTCGCTCCAGACTTTCCAGAACCTGGATTTGCAATTAATTCCAGCAAAATAATGGTCTCAAGCTCTTAGCTTTGGAAAGTGGGATCTGTGGATACGGAGTCTGTGGATACAGAGGCCCGATTGCATCCTGCATTCGCTCCAAACTTTTCCAGAATTTGGATTTGCAATTAATGCCAGCAAAATAATGGTCTCAAGCTCTTAGCTTTGGAAAGTGGGATCTGTGGATACGGAGTCCGTGGATACAGAGGCCCGATTCCATCCTGCATTCACTCCAAACTTTTCCAGAATCTGGATTTGCAATTAATTCCAGCAAAATAATGGTCTCAAGCTCTTAGCTTTGGATAGTGGGATCTGTGGATACGGAGTCCGTGGATACAGAGGTCCGATTGCATCCTGCATTCACTCCAAACTTTTCCAGAATTTGGATTTGCAATTAATGCCAGCAAAATAATGGTCTCAAGTTCTTAGCTTTGGATAGTGGGATCTGTGGATACGGAGTCCGTGGATACAGAGGTCCGATTGCATCCTGCATTCACTCCAAACTTTTCCAGAATCTGGATTTGCAATTAATTCCAGCAAAATAATGGTCTCAAGCTCTTAGCTTTGGATAGTGGGATCTGTGGATACGGAGTCCGTGGATACAGAGGTCCGATTGCATCCTGCATTCACTCCAAACTTTTCCAGAATTTGGATTTGCAATTAATGCCAGCAAAATAATGGTCTCAAGCTCTTAGCTTTGGATAGTGGGATCTGTGGATACGGAGTCCGTGGATACAGAGGTCCGATTGCATCCTGCATTCACTCCAAACTTTTCCAGAATTTGGATTTGCAATTAATGCCAGCAAAATAATGGTCTCAAGCTCTTAGCTTTGGATAGTGGGATCTGTGGATATGGAGTCTGTGGATACAGAGGTCCAATTGCATCCTGCATTCGCTCCAAACTTTTCCAGAATTTGGATTTGCAATTTATTCCAGCAAAACAATGGTCTCAAGTTCTTAGCTTTGGATAGTGGGATCTGTGGATACGGAGTCCGTGGATACAGAGGTCCGATTGAATCCTGCATTCGCTCCAAACTTTTCCAGAATTTGGATTTGCAATTAATGCCAGCAAAATAATGGTCTCAAGCTCTTAGCTTTGGATAGTGGGATCTGTGGATACGGAGTCTGTGGATACAGAGGTCCAATTGCATCCTGCATTCGCTCCAAACTTTTCCAGAATTTGGATTTGCAATTTATTCCAGCAAAACAATGGTCTCAAGTTCTTAGCTTTGGATAGTGGGATCTGTGGATACGGAGTCCGTGGATACAGAGGTCCGATTGCATCCTGCATTCGCTCCAAACTTTTCCAGAATTTGGATTTGCAATTAATGCCAGCAAAATAATGGTCTCAAGCTCTTAGCTTTGGATAGTGGGATCTGTGGATACGGAGTCTGTGGATACAGAGGTCCAATTGCATCCTGCATTCGCTCCAAACTTTTCCAGAATTTGGATTTGCAATTTATTCCAGCAAAACAATGGTCTCAAGTTCTTAGCTTTGGAAAGTGGGATCTGTGGATACGGAGTCCGTGGATACAGAGGTCCGATTGCATCCTGTATTCGCTCCAGACTTTCCAGAATCTGGATTTGCAATTAATTCCAGCAAAATAATGGTCTCAAGCTCTTAGCTTTGGAAAGTGGGATCTGTGGATACGGAGTCTGTGGATACAGAGGTCCGATTGAATCCTGCATTCGCTCCAAACTTTTCCAGAATTTGGATTTGCAATTAATGCCAGCAAAATAATGGTCTCAAGCTCTTAGCTTTGGATAGTGGGATCTGTGGATACGGAGTCTGTGGATACAGAGGCCCGATTGCATCCTGTATTCGCTCCAAACTTTTCCAGAATCTGGAGTTGCAATTAATTCCAGCAAAATAATGGTCTCAATCTCTTAGCTTTGGATAGTGGGATCTGTGGATACGGAGTCTGTGGATACAGAGGCCCGATTGCATCCTGTATTCGCTCCAAACTTTTCCAGAATCTGGATTTGCAATTAATTCCAGCAAAATAATGGTCTCAAGCTCTTAGCTTTGGATAGTGGGATCTGTGGATACGGAGTCTGTGGATACAGAGGCCCGATTGCATCCTGTATTCGCTCCAAACTTTTCCAGAATCTGGATTTGCAATTAATTCCAGCAAAATAATGGTCTCAAGCTCTTAGCTTTGGATAGTGGGATCTGTGGATACGGAGTCTGTGGATACAGAGGCCCGATTGCATCCTGTATTCGCTCCAAACTTTTCCAGAATCTGGATTTGCAATTAATTCCAGCAAAATAATGGTCTCAAGCTCTTAGCTTTGGATAGTGGGATCTGTGGATACGGAGTCCGTGGATACAGAGGCCCGATTCCATCCTGCATTCGCTCCAAACTTTTCCAGAATTTGGATTTGCAATTTATTCCAGCAAAACAATGGTCTCAAGTTCTTAGCTTTGGATAGTGGGATCTGTGGATACGGAGTCCGTGGATACAGAGGTCCGATTGAATCCTGCATTCGCTCCAAACTTTTCCAGAATTTGGATTTGCAATTAATGCCAGCAAAATAATGGTCTCAAGCTCTTAGCTTTGGATAGTGGGATCTGTGGATACGGAGTCTGTGGATACAGAGGTCCGATTGCATCCTGCATTCGCTCCAAACTTTTCCAGAATCTGGATTTGCAATTAATTCCAGCAAAATAATGGTCTCAAGCTCTTAGCTTTGGATAGTGGGATCTGTGGATACGGAGTCCGTGGATACAGAGGTCCGATTGCATCCTGCATTCACTCCAAACTTTTCCAGAATTTGGATTTGCAATTAATGCCAGCAAAATAATGGTCTCAAGCTCTTAGCTTTGGATAGTGGGATCTGTGGATACGGAGTCCGTGGATACAGAGGTCCGATTGCATCCTGCATTCACTCCAAACTTTTCCAGAATTTGGATTTGCAATTAATGCCAGCAAAATAATGGTCTCAAGCTCTTAGCTTTGGATAGTGGGATCTGTGGATATGGAGTCTGTGGATACAGAGGTCCAATTGCATCCTGCATTCGCTCCAAACTTTTCCAGAATTTGGATTTGCAATTTATTCCAGCAAAACAATGGTCTCAAGTTCTTAGCTTTGGATAGTGGGATCTGTGGATACGGAGTCCGTGGATACAGAGGTCCGATTGAATCCTGCATTCGCTCCAAACTTTTCCAGAATTTGGATTTGCAATTAATGCCAGCAAAATAATGGTCTCAAGCTCTTAGCTTTGGATAGTGGGATCTGTGGATACGGAGTCTGTGGATACAGAGGTCCAATTGCATCCTGCATTCGCTCCAAACTTTTCCAGAATTTGGATTTGCAATTTATTCCAGCAAAACAATGGTCTCAAGTTCTTAGCTTTGGATAGTGGGATCTGTGGATACGGAGTCCGTGGATACAGAGGTCCGATTGCATCCTGCATTCGCTCCAAACTTTTCCAGAATTTGGATTTGCAATTAATGCCAGCAAAATAATGGTCTCAAGCTCTTAGCTTTGGATAGTGGGATCTGTGGATACGGAGTCTGTGGATACAGAGGTCCAATTGCATCCTGCATTCGCTCCAAACTTTTCCAGAATTTGGATTTGCAATTTATTCCAGCAAAACAATGGTCTCAAGTTCTTAGCTTTGGAAAGTGGGATCTGTGGATACGGAGTCCGTGGATACAGAGGTCCGATTGCATCCTGTATTCGCTCCAGACTTTCCAGAATCTGGATTTGCAATTAATTCCAGCAAAATAATGGTCTCAAGCTCTTAGCTTTGGAAAGTGGGATCTGTGGATACGGAGTCTGTGGATACAGAGGTCCGATTGAATCCTGCATTCGCTCCAAACTTTTCCAGAATTTGGATTTGCAATTAATGCCAGCAAAATAATGGTCTCAAGCTCTTAGCTTTGGATAGTGGGATCTGTGGATACGGAGTCTGTGGATACAGAGGCCCGATTGCATCCTGTATTCGCTCCAAACTTTTCCAGAATCTGGAGTTGCAATTAATTCCAGCAAAATAATGGTCTCAATCTCTTAGCTTTGGATAGTGGGATCTGTGGATACGGAGTCTGTGGATACAGAGGCCCGATTGCATCCTGTATTCGCTCCAAACTTTTCCAGAATCTGGATTTGCAATTAATTCCAGCAAAATAATGGTCTCAAGCTCTTAGCTTTGGATAGTGGGATCTGTGGATACGGAGTCTGTGGATACAGAGGCCCGATTGCATCCTGTATTCGCTCCAAACTTTTCCAGAATCTGGATTTGCAATTAATTCCAGCAAAATAATGGTCTCAAGCTCTTAGCTTTGGATAGTGGGATCTGTGGATACGGAGTCCGTGGATACAGAGGTCCGATTGCATCCTGCATTCGCTCCAGACTTTCCAGAATCTGGATTTGCAATTAATTCCAGCAAAATAATGGTCTCAAGCTCTTAGCTCTGGAAAGTGGGATCTGTGGATACGGAGTCTGTGGATACAGAGGCCCGATTGCATCCTGCATTCGCTCCAAACGTTTCCAGAATTTGGATTTGCAATTAATTCCAGCAAAATAATGGAAGAGACCATGAAAATGAACAAGATCTGGCTACCAGTATTAAAAAATTCTAAAATTGCAACAGCAAAAACAGCAGAGAGGAAACAGGCAGGGACATCTAATCACCTTTCAAGAAGAGTTTGCTCCAGGCACAGTCAGCCCATTGTATGCTAATCAAGGTGGTCAGTTGAAACCTTCACCCCTAGCTCCAGCAGACAAGAGTTCTTTGTCCCACCCTGGTCATTCCACAGATATATAAACCCTTTTTCCTATTTCCAACAGACCTCACTACCTCTGAGGATGCTTGCCATAGATAGATGCAGGCGAAACGTCAGGAGAGAATGCCTCTAGAACATGGGCATATAGCCCGAAAAAAACCCACAAGAACCTATTTTACTGAATGTTTTTGCAATGGTGATGTTTGTTTATGTTTTGCCCCATAATAAGTTATATTAAGTTATATTTAATATATGTATTTTACTGAATGTTTTTGCAATAATGTTTGTTTATGTTTTGCCCCATTTTGAGCCTTGTTGTAGTTGCTGTTGTTGTTTATTTAGGTACGACAGTGCCCCAAGTTTCCTATAATTGCTCTTTCTGAGCTCTCATTGGGGGCAAAACAACCCATTCCTTTCTCTCCTCCCGAAGATCGGGTAACGTAAGGCCGGTGCATCCATGTGCATCGTCATGCGCCGCTTTGCACGGACGGCAGCATCGCACAGCAAAGCACAATTAACCGTGCTTTTCTTGTTCTGCTTCCTCTAACGGTCGGTCCCAGGTCTTGATCCACGGAGCGTAAAGTGGGTCGGTTGCAAAGCTTTTCTTTCCCAGCTTCCCAAAGGCTTCGCGAAAGAAATTGGAGGGAATCATAAGGCAGGAATGCTCCTGAGCATATGCAGAAGGCCCACATGCCTCCGTGACAGCTAGCGCGCCTCTTCTAAAATTAAGATCGTCTAATCATTTCCGGAACAATTTAATATAATGCGCATACAAGAGACAGGGGAGCATTGCAGCAGGTTGCATTGCAGCAGGTGGTCAGTGGTTTGCTCCTCTCCACACTCGCATGTCGTGGACTCCACTTTGTGGCCCCATTTCTTGAGGTTGGCTCTGCATCTCGTGGTGCCAGAGCGCAGTCTGTTCAGCACCTTCCAAGTCTTCTGTGTGCCCAGGGGGGAGTCTCTCATCTGGTATCACCCACGGATTGAGGTGCTGGGTTTGAGCCTGCCACTTTTGGACTCTCGCTTGCTGAGGTGTTCTAGTGAGTGTCTCTGTAGATCTTAGAAAACTATTTCTAGATTCAAGTCGTTGACGTGCTGGCTGATACCCAAACAGGGGATGAGCCGGGGATGTCTCTGCCTTGGTCCTTTCACTCTTGGCTGCTACTTCCCGGCGGATGTCAGGTGGTGCAATACTGGCTAAGCAGTGTAATTTCTCCAGTGGTGTAGGGCGCAGACACCCCGTGATAATGCGTCTTATCTCATTAAGAGCCACATCCACTGTTTTAGTGTGGTGAGATGTGTTCCACACTGGGCATGCACACTCAGCAGCAGAGTAGCATAGTGCAAGGGCGGATGTCTCCAGTGTGTCTGGTTGTGATCCCCAGGTTGTGCCAGTCAGCTTTCGTATGATATTGTTTCTAGCACCCACTTTTTGCTTGATGTTCAGGCAATGCTTCTTGTAGGTCAGAGCACGGTCCAGAGTGACTCCCAGGTATGTGGGTGCGCTGCAATGCTCCAGTGGGATTCCTTCCCAGGTCATAATCCTCAGAGCTCGGGATGCTTGTCTGTTCTTAAAGTGAAAAGCCCATGTCTATGTTTTAGATGGGTTAGGGATCAGCTGGTTTTCCCTGTAATAGGCAGTAAGGGCACCTAGAGCTTCGGAGAGCTTCTGTTCAATCATCTCAAATCTCCCTGCTTGAGTGGTGATGGCACGATCATCAGCATAGATGAAACTCTCTGTCCCTTCTGGCAGTGGCTGGTCATTTGTGTAGATGTTGAACATGGATGGAGCAAGCACGCTCCCCTGAGGCAGGCCGTTCTTCTGTTTCCGCCATCTGCTTCTCTGGCCCTGGAACTCAACAAAAAAGCTGATTATTATTGTTGTTGTTGTTGTTATTGTTAGTATTGTTATCCCCTAATCTATTCTATGTCCCAAGTGGCCAGAAGCGGATTTTGTTTCAGCCTTGACTCTGTTATCACTCTCTCTCTCAGTCTGGCAGAGCGCCTGAGAGATTGGTATGTTTGCCTGTGCTGACTAAAAACATGCCTTCTATCTACTGGCTCATTAATTTCTGCAGATGGCCCAGGCGCCGAGCTATCCTCAGGCTCAAAATCCTGGGAATTCTCTGGGAATTCAGGCCCTTTTCCAGTGAACACACCATCATCCCCAAACCCTTCAGGAACATTCTCATCAGAAAAGACACTTTGAGCAGGAATCCCATCGTCATTCTCTGCATCTAGAGCAACCGCAGGGCTTTGGGTTGGCACTGCCAGCCGGTCCCATTCTCTGGCCATTATGTAACTGGGCTTGGCCCCGAAAATCGGTGCGCATTGCGCATGGCCCTGCCCTCGTTCCTTTGGTGCGCGTGCATGGATGCCGAGGACAAAGGCTTGGATTCTCCTCTTTCGGGAGTCAGTCGGGTGGAGCCGGCAAATCGCTCCGGATTAAATGTGACACTTGAAAGGAGAGATCATGCCCCGTCTTGAGCAGCCGGGTTTCGTTGCTTTGGAGAACCAACAGGATGGAACCAAAGTCCCTAGTCCTCATTGAGGAGGCATCGTCTACATCATACAATTAACACGGTCTGACATCAATTAGGATCCTGGGAGTTATAGTTTCACTAAGGACACATCTCCACTGTAGAATGGATGCAATTTGACCCACACCTGAACTGCCATGACTCATGGGAGTTGTAGTTTGCTGAGGTCTGCCTAAAAGTATGCAAACTACAGCTCCTGGGGTCCCGTTGCTTGGAGCTGAGGTGCTTTGAAGTAATATCCAATTGCATTTGTTGCAGCTTGACCACACTTGAACTGCCACGGCTCATGGGATTTGTAGTTTTCTTAAGGTCTGCCCAAAAGAGTGCAAACTACAACTCCCAGGACCCCATCGCATGGAGCCAGCGCAATTCAAAGTAATGCCCAATTTCATTTGTTGCAACCTGACCCCACTTGAACTGCCATGGCTCAAGGGAGTTGTAGTTTGCTAAGGTCTGCCCAAAAGAGTGCAAACTACAACTCCCAGGACCCCATCGCATGGAGCCAGCGCAATTCAAAGTAATGCCCAATTTCATTTGTTGCAACTTGACCCCACTTGAACTGCCACGGCTCATGGGAGTTGTAGTTTTCTTAAAGTCTGCCCAAAAGAGTGCAAACTACAACTCCAGGGGTCCTGTTGCATGGAGCTGACGCGATTCAAAGTGATGCCTAATAGCATTTGTTGCAGGTTGACCCCACTTGAACTACTGGGACTAATGGGAGTTTTAGTTTTCTAAAGGTCTGTCAAAAAGGAGTACAAACTACAACTCCCAGGATCCCATCACATGGAGCAAACGTGATTCAAAGTAATGCCTAATTGCATTTGTTGCAACTTGACCCCACTTGAACTGCCACAGCTCATGGCAGTTGTAGTTTGCTAAAGGTCCTCCCAAAAGAGTGCAAACTACAACTCCCAGCATTCTGTTGCATGGAGCCAGGGCAGTTCAAAGTGATGCCCAACTGCATTTGTTGCAGGTTGACCCCACTTGAACTACCGGGAGTATATAATAAATAATAATAATAATAATAATAATAATAATAATAATAATAATATAGAAAAGTGGGGTATGTAATAATAATAATAACATAGAAGAAGAAGAAGATAGAAAATTGGGGTATGCAATAATAATACAATATAGAAAAGTAGAGAAGCACCCTTAGTGAAATTAGATGTGACCTCTTTATTTCCAGCATTGCAGAGCAGAGTGGAGGGTGAGTCCTGGCTCCCTATAGAAGTTAGAAAGGAAGGAGGAAGCTAACTAAAATGAATTTAAGCCTTGGAAAAATGATTAACAGGATGCCTATTTGCAGCTGGAGATTTCCACTCAGGCCTTATCGTCCTAATTTGGAGGATTCGCACTCGCATCTCCCTTCAATGCTTAGGTCTAGGTCCTGAAATATGGCGATCTTATATTTACCCGGTTAGTACTAATATGCAGACTCTGTTTAATGCATTTGACATTTTCGGTTTCATAATTATGTTAGGATCCAGTGTGAATTTGGACAGAAGCGTCTCTTGTCTTCCCAAGAGCTGATGTTCTGCATTCTTGTGGATATAGCATGTCTGTTTACATAGGTTTGCTATTGCTATATACATAGCAAGCCTATGAAGGTTGGGTATTTACACAATCCATAACGTGACTCAGTCTCAATGCCAGAGGTCTGATTCAGGAACGGTCTCCATTGCCCTTTAAGGAAGGGTATGTGTTGGAACTGGTATGTGTCTGATCTGGCCACAGTGGTCCATGCTCTTGTTACATCCCGTATAGACTACTGCAACGCACTCTACGTGGGGTTGCCCTTGAAGACTGTTCGGAAACTTCAACTGGTCCAGCGAGCGGCAGCCAGATTGCTCACCGGAGCGACATACAGGGAGCACACCACCCCCCTGTTGTGTCAGCTCCACTGGCTACAGGTTCAGTTCCGAGCACAATTCAAGATGATGGTTTTGACCTACAAAACCCTGTACGGTTCTGGTCCAGTGTATCTGTCCGAACGTATCTCCCTCTACGTCCCACCCCGGAGTTTAAGATCATCTGGGGAGGCCCTGCTCTCGACCCCACCACTGTCACAAGTGAGGTTGGTGGGGATGAGGAGCAGGGCCTTCTCGGTGGTGGCCCCTCACCTGTGGAACTCACTCCCGGGGGAAATTAGGGCGTCATCATCCCTCCTCTCCTTCAGGAGGAGGGTAAAGACGTGGTTGTGGGACCAGGCCTTTGGGCAATCTGACAATTAGAGAAGATAATAAGACGAGTATGACTAGGACTGACAATGTGGAATTGAAAATTTATTTATTTGTCGTGCCAGAGCAGCCAGTCCATTATATTACATTTCTAACAGAACAAAGCAAACAGGCAGAAAAATACACAACTTGTGAGTTTGGTAGCTGGTTAAATGTCCTTTGACCAGTATCTGGCCACTTGGAGTGCCTCTGGTGTTGCCACAAGGAGGTCCTCCATCGTGCATGTGGCAGGGCTCAGGTTGCATTGCAGCAGGTGGTCAGTGGTTTGCTCTTCTCCACACTCGCATGTCGAGGATTCTACTTTGTGGCCCCATTTCTGAAGGTTGGCTCTGCATCTCGTGGTGCCCGAGCGCAGTCTGTTCAATGCCTTCCAAGTCGCCCAGTCTTCTGTGTGCCCAGGAGGGAGTCTCTCATTTGGTATCAGCCATTGGTTGAAGTGCTGGGTTTGAGCCTGCCACCTTTGGACTCTCGCTTGCTGAGATGTTCCAGCGAGTGTCTCTGTAAATCTTAGAAAACTATGTCTAGATTTAAGTCGTTGGCGTGCTGGCTGATACCCAAACAGGGGATGAGCTGGAGATGTCTCTGCCTTGGTCCTTTCACTATTGGCTGCTACTTCCCGGCGGATGTCAGGTGGTGCAATACCGGCTAAGCAGTATTTCTCCAGTGGTGTAGGGCGCAGACACACCGAGATAATGCGGCATGTCTCATTCAGAGCCACATCCATGTTTTAGCGTGGTGAGATGTGTTCCACACTGGGTAGCACAGCGCAAGGGCAGATGTCTTCACTGTGTCTGGTTGTGATCCCCAGGTTGTGCCAGTCAGCTTTCGTATTGAAAATGGAACTATGAGATAGCGAACGCTGACCGTTTATGAGGAGGAATTGGGTTTGTATTGGTTTTATTGATTTTATTGGTTTTTATAGTTGTAATGTAGGAATTGTCGTTTAACTGTGAATTGATGCTATTTCTATTTTTAACTGTTATGTGATGTGGGCATCGAATTGTACCTTTGCTTTGTAAGCCGCCCTGAGTCCCCTTCGGGGTGAGAAGGGCGGGGTAGAAGCAACCGAAATAAATAAATAAATAAATAGGAACAAAATCAAAAGCAGGAGCGGAATATTTCGGTTTCCGTCTCCATCCAGGTTGGCTCAAGGTTTGCGGTGCCACCCAACACTTGGCACTCGATCCAAGAAGAAGAGATGCAAAACTGGTCAAGTTGCAAAAACTTGGGCTTCCCGTTGTATACGTTCCGCCTCTCCCAACCTTTCATGTTGAGATATATATGTGTGTGTGTGTGTAATATTTAAATCCCTGGCTCGCATGGCCTTTCCAGGTGCCGTCTCCATGACTCAGGTGCGACTCTGTTTCCCAGCTCCTCCCTTTTTGCAAAGGCTTCCTTTTTATAAGCTGGGGAAAAGGGCTCGGCTCGCTGCAAAACAGCCCTGCGGGGCGGACCGGAGCATTGCATTGCCGCCACCCTGTGTTGGGGTTCCCAGGGAAGTTCTCCCGTGGGAGAAACCAACCAATGGAGGTCCTTCCTCTCCGTAGGTCGCTGCAAGACGCGGGCCGCCGGTGGCTGACGGCGCTGGACTCCCAGGTGGCCGCCATGGCCAGCGAAGACACCGCCAGCATCCAGGACTTCCTGGACCGCAGCTTTCAATGTGAGTTGCCCTTTTGCTCATTTCGGGGTCATATTCGGGGTTGTCCTATTGTTTTTTATGGGGTCTACATCAAATGGGAATCGTGTCTGGGTCCGGATTTGCAAGTCTAGAGATGGCCCGTTTTGGAGATTCAGTGGGAAGGATCCCGTTTAGTTTCGTAACCTGCATTTCCGAAGCTTCGTAATTGCTTCGTAATTGTTCCCTTTTCAGGGTAACATTCAGGATCGTCCCATTATTTTGTAATTGTTCCCCTTTGCTTGTTTCGGGGTCACATTCGGGGTCGTCCCATTGTTTTATATGGGGTCTACATCAAATGGGAATCGGGGCCGGATTTGCAAGACTAGAGACGGCCCATTTTGGAGATTCAGTCGGAGGGATCCTGTTTAGTTTCGTAACCTGCATTTCCGAAGCTTCGTAATTGCTTCGTAATTGTTCCCTTTTCGGGGTAACATTCAGGATTGTCCCATTGTTTTATATGGGGTCTACATCAAATGGGAATCGGGTCCGGATTTGCAAGTCTAGAGATGGCCCATTTTGGAGATTCCGTCGGAGGGATCCCGCTAATTTTCGTAACTTGCATTTCTGAAGCTTTGTAATTACTTCGTAATTGTTCCCTTTTTGCTTGTTTCGGGGTCACATTCAGGGTTGTCCCATTGTTTTATATGGGGTCTACATCAAATGGGAATCGGGTCCGGATTTGCAAGACTAGAGATGGCCCATTTTGGAGATTCAGTCGGAGGGATCCTGTTTAGTTTCATAACCTGCATTTCCGAAGCTTCATAATTGTCTTGGATTTGTGCCCTTTTTGCTTGTTTCAGGTCACATTCAGGATTGTCCCATTGTTTATATGGGGTCTACATCAAATGGGAATCGGGTCTGGGTCCGGATTTGCAAGTTTAGAGATGGCCCGTTTTGGAGATTCAGTGGGAAGAATCCCGTTTAGTTTCATAACCTGCATTTCTGAAGCTTCGTAATTGCTTCGTAATTGTTCCCTTTTCGGGGTAACATTCAGGGTTGTCCCATTGTTTTGTAATTGTTCCCTTTTGCTTGTCTCGGGGTCACATTCAGGATTGTCCCATTGTTTATATGGGGTCTACATCAAATGGGAATTGGGTCTGGGTCCGGATTTGCAAGACTAGAGATGGCCCATTTTGGAGATTCAGTCGGAGGGATCCCATTTATTTTCGTAACCCGGATTTCCGAAGCTTCGTAATTGTTTTGGAATTGTTCCCTTTTGCCTGTTTCGGGGTCACATACAGGATCGTCCCATTGTTTATATGGGGTCTACATCAAATGGGAATTGAGTCTGGGTCCGGATTTGCAAGACAAGAGACTTGGAGATTCAGTCAGAGGGATCCTGTTTAGTTTCGTAATCTGCATTTCCGAAGCTTCGTAATTGCTTCGTAATTGTTTCCTTTTGCTTGTTTCGGGGTCACATTCAGGGTCGTCCCATTGTTTTTTATGGGGTCTGCTTCAAATGGGGATTGAGTATGGGTCTGGATTTGCAACACCAGAGATGGCTCGTTTTGGAGATTCGGGTGGCCCCCCATTTCATTTTGTAAAGAGTCAAAGGGATCCTGCTTAATTTCGTAACTTGTATTTCTGAAGCTTCGTAATTGTTTCCTTTTGCTTGTTTCGGGGTCACATTCAGGGTCGTCCCATTGTCTTTTATGGGGTCTGCTTCAAATGGGAATCGGGTCTGCGTCCGGATTGGCAAGACTAGAGATGGCCTATTTTGGAGATTCAGTTGGAGGGATCCCGTTTAGTTTAGTAACCGGCATCTCCTATGCTTCGTAATTTTTTTGGAATTGTTCCCTTTTTGCTTGTTTCGGGGTCACATTCAGGGTCATCCCATTGTTTTTATGGGGTCTGCTTTAATTGGGAATTGGGTCTGGGTCCGGATTTGCAAGACTAGAGACAGCCCGTTTTGGAGATTCAGTCGGAGGGATCTCGTTTAGTTTCGTAACTTGCATTTCCAGAGCTTCGTAATTGCTTTGTAATTGCTCCTTTTTTGCTTGTTTTGGAGTCACATTCAGGATCGTCCCATTGTTTTTTATGGGGTCTGCTTCAAATAGGGATTCGGTCCGGGCCCGGATTTGCAGGACCAGGAGTGGCTTGTTTCGGAGATTTGGGTGGCCCCTCATTTTGTTCCTTAAGGAGTCGGAGGGATCCCATTTAGTTTTGTAACCTGCATTTCTGAAGCTTCGTAATTGCTTCGTAATTGTTCCCTTTTTGAGGTCACATTCAGGGTCGTCCCATTGTTTTTTACGGGGTCTACTTTAAATGGGAATTGGGTCTGGGTCCAGATTTGCAAGACTAGAGATGGCCTGTTTTGGAGATTCAGTCAGAGGGATCCCGTTTAGTTTCGTAACCTGCATTTCCGAAGCTTCGTAATTGCTTCGTAATTTTTCCCTTTTTGCTTGTTTCTGGGTCACATACAGGATCGTCCCATTGTTTTTTATGGGGTCTGCTTCAAATGGGGATTGGGTCCAGATTTGCAGAACCAGGGGTGGCTCGTTTCAGAGGTTCAGGTGGCTCCCCATTTCATTTCGTAAAGTGTCGGAAGGATCCCATTTAGTTTCGTAACCTACATTTCCGAAAATTCGTAATTGTTTTGTAATTTGTTTCTTTTTGCTTGTTTCGGGGTCACATTCAAGGTCGCCCCATTGTTTTTATGGGGTCTGCTTCAAATGGGGATTGGGTCTGGGTCTGGATTTGCTGGACCTGGGGTGGCTCGTTTCAGAGATGTGGGTAGCCCCTGTTTCGTTTCCTAAAGAGTCGGAGAGATCCCGTTTAGTTTCGTAACCCGCATCTCCGAAACTTCGTAATTGTTTTGTAATTTTTTTCCTTTTTGCTTGTTTTGGGGTCACATTCAAGGTCGCCCCATTGTTTTTATGGGGTCTGCTTCAAATGGGGATTGGGTCTGGATTTGCAGGACCAAAAGTGGCTCGTTTCAGAGATTTGGGTGGCCCCTGTTACGTTTCGTAAAGAGTCTGAGCGATCTTGTTTAGTTTCGTAATTCCATTTCCGAAGCTTCGTAATTGTTCCCTTTTGCTTCTTCGGGGTCACATTATTTTTATGGGGTCTGCTTCAAATAGGGATTCGGTCCAGGCCCGGATTTGCAGGACCAGGGGTGGCTTGTTTAGGAAATATGGGTGCCCCCCCCCCATTTCGTTTCGTAAAGAGTCGGAGGGATCCCATTTTGTTTCGTAAAGAGTCGAAGGGATCCCGCTTCGTTTCGTAACCCGCATTTCCAAAACTTCGTAATTGTTTTGTAATTTGTTCCTTTTTGCTTGTTTCAGGGTCACATTCAGGGCCATTCCATAGTTTTTATGGGGTCTGCTTCAAATGGGGATCGGGTCTGGGTCCAGATTTGCTGGACCTGGGGTGGCTCATTTCGGGGATTCAGGTGGCCCCCATTTTGTTTCGTAAAGAGCCAGAGGGGTCCCATTTAGTTATATGGGGTCTACTTCAAATGGGGATCGGGTCCGAGTCCAGATCTGCAAGACTACTGGTGGCTCGTTTCGGAGATTCAGGGGACCATCTGTCGGGAGGGATCAAATGGTGTCTCCCTGCCTGCTAGAAGCGGGTTGGATTGGATGGCCTTTAGAGGTCTCTTCCAACTCTAGAATTGGATGATTCTCTATTTCCTTGCCATGTATCTTGGGGATCCAGCGCATGCTCAGGAATCTACAGTGCGCCACAACTCTATGTGGCTTTGGAGGCCCCATTATGTAATCTGCCCCTCTGGGAGACGTAGCGCGGCATAAAGGAATGGGCCAGGTAAGCCGCAGGAATGTCAAATAGCCCTGGGGCATCTCAGACAGGCAGCAGCATTGCCTTCCTCTGGACGCGAGACAAAACAATAACAGGGTGATTCTGCAGAATAACCCCAAACTTACGGCCCATCTACACTGTGGAACTAATGCAGTTTAACACCACTTGGAACTGCCGTGCCATTGTTATACCATGTCTTTAGACTTCAGCAAACTACAACTCCCAGGATTCCATAGAAAAACGGGCCATGCAGTTAAAGCGGATTCAAAGTGCAATTGGAAGAGACCTCTAAAGGCTATCCAACCCAACCTGCTTCTAGCAGGCAAGAAGACACAATTCAATCCCTCCCAACAGATGGCCATCTATCTATCTATCTATCTATCTATCTATCTATCTATCTATGATTGATAGACTATATTCTATGATATGTCTGTAACATAATTCTAGAGTTGGAAGGGAGCTCCAAAGGCCACCCAACCCAACCTGCTTCTGCCAGGCAGAAATGCACCATTCAATCCCTCCCTACAGATGGCCATCTAGCCATATATATGATTGATAGATAGACTATATTCTATGATATGTCTGTAACATAATTCTAGAGTTGGAAGGGAGCTCCAAAGGCAGGAAGACACCATTCGACCCCTCCCTACAGATGGCCATCCAGCCATATATATGATTGATAGATAGGCTATATTCTATGATATGTCTGTAACATAATTCTAGAGTTGGAAGGGAGCTCCGAAGGCCATCCAACCCAACGTGCTTCTGCCAGGCAGGAAGACACCATTCGATCCATCCCTACAGATAGCCATCCAACCATATATATGATAGATAGATAGTCTATATTCTATGATATGTCTGTAACATAATTCTAGAGTTGAAAGGGAGCTCCAAAGGCCATCCAACCTCAACCTGCTTCTGCCAGGCAGGAAGGCAACATTCGACCCCTCCCTACAGATAGCCATCCAGCCATATATATGATTGATCGATAGACTATATTCTATGATATTTCTGTAACATAATTCTAGAGTTGGAAGGGAGCTCCAAAGGCCATCTAACCCAACCTGCTTCTGCCAGACAGGAAGACACCATTCAATCCCTCCCAACAGATGGGCAACCATATATATATATATGATTGATAGACTATATTCTATGATATGTCTGTAACATAATTCTAGAGTTGGAAGGGAGCTCCAAAGGCCATCCAACCCAACCTGCTTCTGCCAGGCGGTAAGGCACCATTCGATCCCTCCCTACAGATGGTCATCCAGCCATATATATAATTGATAGATAGACTATATTCTATGATACGTCTGTAACATAATTGGAGAGTTGGAAGGGACCTCCAAAGGCCATCTAACCCAACCTGCTTCTGCCAGACAGGAAGACACCATTCAATCCCTCCCAACAGATGGGCAACCATATATATATATACAATTGATAGACTATATTCTATGATATGTCTGTAACATAATTGTAGAGTTGGAAAGGAGCTCCAAAGGCCACCCAACATCATCTCTTTCCTTTTGTCTCAGCTCTGGCTTCAAGGCACATGGACCTGAAGCAACGGGAGGTGGACACGGCAGCGGCCAAAGTGGACGAGCTCTCGAAGCAGTTGCAGTCTCTCTGGACGGACAACCCCAGCCCCGCCGCCACTTCGGCCAAGGTACGATGGCCAGAACAGGTCAGAAAAGTCTCTCCCCAAAACAAGACTCTTAGAGCTGGAAGGGCACCCCAAAGGTCATCTAGTCCAACCCCATCCTGCCCAGCAGGAAGGCACACATTCCAAAAGGTGTCCACCCAACTTCTGTTTAAAGACATCCAAAGAAGGAGAGTCCACTGCCCTTTGAGGCTATTTTACTATCATTGAGTTGGAAGGGACCCCCAAAGGCCATCTAGTCCAACCCATTCTGCAGGCAGGAAAACACAAATGTCATCCTACCTCTGTTTAAAGACATCCAAAAGAGGAGAGTCCACTGCCTTCTGAGGCTATGTATTTACAATCATTGAGTTTGGGCCCCCCAAAGGCCATCGAGTCCAACCCATTCTGCCAGGCAGGAAGGCACACATTCCAAAAAAAGTCCTTCCAGCCTCTGTTTCAAGACCTCCAAAGACTGAGAGTCCACTGCTTTCTGATGCTATCTGTTTTACTCTCATTGAGTTGAAAGGGACCTGGGAAGAAGTCTTGACTCAATTCCAACATTGCTTCGTCTAGCTACAGATTCTATACTTGGCACTTTTATCCCCTAATCCAGCATTTCTCAACCTGGGGGTCGGGACCCCTGGAGGAGTCATGAGGGGGTGTCAGAGGGGTCACCAAAGACCATCAGAAAACAGTATTTTCTGTTAGTCATGGGGGTTCTGTGTGGGAAGTTTGGCCCAATTCTATCATTGGTGGGGTTCAGAATGCTCTTTGATTGTAGGTGAACTATAAATCTCAGTGACTACAACTCCCAAATGTCAAGGTCTATTTTCCCCCAAACTCCACCAGTGTTCACATTTGGGCATGTTGAGTATCCATGCCAAGTTTGGTCCAGATCCTTCATTGTTTGAGCCACAGTGCTCTCTGGATGTAGGTGAATTACAACTCCAAAACTCAAGGTCAATGCCTACCAAACCCTTCCAATATTTTCTGTTGGTCATGGGAGATCTGTGTGCCAAGTTTGGTTCAAGTCCATTGTTGGTGGAGTTCAGAATGCTCTTTGATTGTTGGTGAACTATAAATCCCAGCAACTACAACTCTCAAATGACAAGATCAATCCCCCCCCCCCCCAGAAATCAACCAATATTCAAATTTGGGCATATTGGGTATTTGTGCCAAATTTGGTCGTGGCGTTAGGAGGTTTGAGAACCACTGCCGTAATCTACTCTATATCCCAAGCGGCCAGGAACAGATTTCGTTTCAGCCTTGACTCTGTTATCAATCTCTCTTTCAGTCTGGCAGAGTGCCTGAGAGCTTGGTTTGTTTTCCTTTGCTGACTGAAAGCATTTCTCCTATCTACTGGCTCGTTAATTTCTGCAGCTGGCCCAGGTGCCAAGCCTTTCTCAGGCTCAAGGCCTTGGGAATTCTCTCTCCAAAACAAGACTCTTAGAGCTGGAAGGGCACCCCAAAGGTCATCTAGTCCAACCCCATCTTGCCCAGCAGGAAGGCACACATTCCAAAAGGTGTCCACCCAACTTCTGTTTAAAGTAGAGTCCACTGCCCTCTGAGGCTATTTTACTATCATTGAGTTGGAAGGGACCCCCAAAAGCAATCTAGTCCAACCCATTCTGCAGGCAAGAAAACACAAATGTCATCCTACCTCTGTTTAGAGGCATCTAAAGGAGGAGAGTCCACTGCCCTCTGAGGCTATATATTTACAATCATTGAGTTTTGGGCCACAAAAGGTTTGGGCCACCCATTCTGCCAGGCAGGAAGGCACACATTCTAAAAAAAGACCTTCCAGCCTCTGTTTAAAGATTTCCAAAGACTGAGAGTCCACTGCTTTCTGATGCTATCTATTTTACCCTCATTGAGTTGAAAGGGACCTGGGAAGAAGTATTGACTGAATTCCAACATTGCTTTGTCTGGCTACAAATTCTGTACTTGGCACTTTTATCCCCTAATCTACTCTATATCCCAAGTGGCCAGGAACAGATTTCGTTTCAGCCTTGACTCTGTTATCAATCTCTCTTTCAGTCTGGCAGAGTGCCCGAGAGCTTGGTTTGTTTTTCTTTGCCGACTGAAAGCATTTCTCCTATTTACTGGCTTGTTAATTTCTGCAGCTGGCCCAGGTGCCGAGCTTTTCTCGGGCTCAAAGCCTTGGTAATTGTCTGGTAGCAAATTAGGCCCAGGGAACAGACCATCAACCCCAAACCCTTCAGGAACATTCCCATCAGAAAAATCACTTTGAACAGGAATCTCATTGTCATTCTCTGTATCTAGAGCAACCACATCATTAGAAACATCATTAGACACATGGAGCTCATTGTCGTTCCCAACACCCAGAGTACCCTGATCATTAGTCACAATCACAGGCCGAACTCCAACAATAAGACTTTCAAACCAGGAACGGAAAATGTTTTAATTGCACAGTGATATCTATCTAAATGTTCTGGAACAGCTGTCCCAGGAGCTCCAATTTTATTTGCTTTGAATTAAATGTTGGTTTGCAATCCCAGGCTTGGAGTTTTGCAGCAGGGTGGCTTCCTGTTATAGTTTGCAATCATAGGGCAAGCCACCTGTCTATTATAGTTAGGATCCCTGGTCCCGCCCCTCTCTGGGTTTTTTGGAGGGAAGGGGCCATCTTTCAGTTAGTCTCAGCAAAGGAAGTCAATGCAGAGGATGTATACGGACGTCCTCCTGTGCAAAGGCTTCGTCCCTTAAGACTTTCCGGGTGAGAACCTCTAAAGATTCCCAAAGGGTCCGGGGTCTTGAGAGCCTCTAAAGATTCCCAAAGGTTCCGGGGAAACAGACTTACAGCCCTGAGGAATTCCGGAGGGAATGACAGCTCTAACCAGCAAAGCAGCTAAGTGATTACAAGCTTCTTGGTAGGTCCACTCGGCGTTGAGACGTAGTTCAACCCGGTAGTGAATCCACATCAATAAGGTTTAGGTTCACAGCAGCCTGGGAGGAGCTAGAAAGGGGAATTTTCCTCTTTTTTTTTTTTTGAAGATAGTGCCTGTTCCCTGTGAACAAGATTGCAAGAGCCAAGAGACTGTTAAGAAAGTTTTACAATTCCTGTTTTGTTCATCAATAAAAGACTGTTGTATTTAAGTTCAAGCCTCATAAAGACTGTTTAATAAGGGAAATTTCTCTAAAGGCTTCTTTTCGGGGGCCCTGGCTTCCCGCTGGATCCAAGCCATACATAGAATAATAGAATCATAGAATCAAAGAGTTGGAAGAGACCTCAAGGGCCATCCAGTCCAACCCCATTCTGCCAAGAAGCAGGAATATTGCCTTCAAATCACCCCTGACAGATGGCCATCCAGCCTCTGTTTAAAAGCTTCCAAAGAAGGAGCCTCCACCACACTCCGGGGCAGAGAGTTCCACTGCTGAACGGCTCTCACAGTCAGGAAGTTCTTCCTCATGTTCAGATGGAATCTCCTCTCTTGTAGTTTGAAGCCATTGTCCCATTGCGTCCTAGTCTCCAAGGAAGCAGAAAACAAGCTTGCTCCCTCCTCCTCCCTGTGGCTTCCTCTCACATATTTATACATGGCTATCATGTCTCCTCTCAGCCTTCTCTTCTTCAGGCTAAACATGCCCAGCTCCTTAAGCCGCTCCTCATAGGGCTTGTTCTCCAGACATCCTCTCTTAAAGGCGCTTCTTTTCAGGTCCAGCGGCGACAGAACACTAAACATGGCTCTGTTGTCTCCTCTTTGCAGGCGAAGGAGCGTTACAGCCTCGGCAGCGTCCCGTCCCAAGACGTCTTGGTGAAGGCAGCCTCCTCGCTACCGTCTTCTCCCCGGAAAAGCGCTTCGTGGGAGGCCACCGAGAGCAGCGGCTACATCCCGTTCGCCTTTGCCGGCGAGGGTCCGCAAAGCGCTCCTTTCTACGGCTCTGCATCCAACAAGTCTTCCTTGGGTCGGCCCATCTCGCCGCGGCCATCCTTCTTCCTGCAGCCGGAGCTGGACCGCAGCCCGCTCCCTCCGGCCGCTCCCCCCTCGAGGCCCAAAGTGATGGCCGTCCCGTACGAATCGGCAGTCCACGCCTCGTCCCCGCGCTCCCTCCGCCCGGGCGGACCCTCCGAGCGGCAGTACGACTACAAGTCCTATGGTTCCTTGGGGCGGGAGGGCTCTCCGCGGACGCCGGCAGGGGAAGCGTCCGGAGCCCCGCAAGCCTTCTTCCCAGACCGAGTCCCCTCCCCGAGGCCCCCTCTGCCGCCGCCGTATGAAAACCACAACCTGTACCCTTCGGCCCCCAGCAACTTTGCACCTTTCCGGGCTCAAGGTAACGTCCATTTATGTAGTAGAGCGTACCCCTATTTACTCGAGTCGAATGCTCACCTTTTGGAATTAAATGACTTTGCCAAAATTCGTGTGCAGGTATAGCTGTACCAGGAGCTCCAATTTTGTTTGCTTTGCATTGAATGTTTGTTGTAGTCCTAAGTTGCAGGGACTCTGCAGATAGGTGGCTTCTTTTGGCTGCAATCATAGGGCAAGCCACCTGTCAATTATAGTTAGGTTCCCTGGTCCCGTCCCTTTTGAGTTTTTGGAGGGAATAGGAGCCGTTTTGGGTTCAGTCCACACGGAGAAGCCTTTCATGCAGGACATAATACCAAGAGCTCCTGTAGAAAGCTTTGTCTTCTACAGCTTGGCTGGGAAGATATACAGCCCACAGCTTGGCCGGGGTTATACAGCCCTACAGCTTCTTTGCTGAGGGACTTCAGCCAGCCATCACCGAAACCTGAACTCCTTTTCCCCTGGAAGTCTACAAAGCTGTGCTTGGTAAGGGTCACTCACAGAAGCCCGACGCAGTTGGTACCGGGTGCAGGGGCTCCATGCCAACAGAGTCAAAGACAGACTGCCCAGGTTAGAAGTTAAGGATTTCCCTATTAGTTAAAATACCTTTTATGAAGCTAGTGCCTGTTCCCTGTGGACAAGATTGAGAGAGCCAATAGACTATTAAGAAAGCCTTGAAATACCTGTTTGTTTTCAGTAATAAAGAACTTTGTTGAACCTTTGAGCAATCTAGAGACTCTGTTTTAAGGAAATCCAAGGGCCTTGAATCTGAGGCAGCCCCGGCGTCCCATTGGGCACACAGAATGTATGTCCTGTCTACAGTCTGTTGCACAGGCCCAGCGTGCGACAGCACAATTCGGGTTCTTATTATTTCTGTGTAATACAATAACCTGAGCCAAAGCCAAAGGGGAAGATGCTTCAGGAGAACGTACCCCTACTTACTCGAGTCTAATGCTCACCATTTTGGGACGAAATGGCCATTCCAAAATCCAGATGCACATTATAAGAGGGTTGAATGAAAAGTAATGCCTCCACCTTCGTAACGCCTCAACAGATGGCAGTACTGGTATGAGGCAGGTACTGGCTTGTTCAGTAGACATTCCTCTACAGTTCCATTTTGGTGGGAAGCCTTAGCATTGAATTGTTGTGTTGTTAAAGTGCGAAGTATGGAACCCTTCGCAGACGGTCGGTGAATGGAACTTGAGCAACGTATGCTGCATGTACTGGCTTGTTCAGTAGACTCTCCTCTACACTTCTGTTTTGGTGGGAAGCCTTAGCATTGAATTGCTGTGGTGTTAAAATGCAAAGTATGGAACCCTGCGCAGACGGTCGGTCAATGCGACTTAAGCAAGGTATGTGGCAGGTACTGGTTTGTTTAGTAGACTCTCCCTTACAGTTCCATTTTGGTGGGAAGCCTTAGCATTGAATTGTTGTGTTGTTAAAGTGCAAAGTTTGAATTGTTGTGTTGTTAATGTGCAAAGTATGGAACCTTGTGCAGACGGTCGGTCAATGCAACTTAAGCAACATATGCGGCAGGTACTGGCTTGTTCAGTAGACTCTCCTCTACAGTTCCATTTTGGCAGGAAGTCTTAGCATTGAATGGTTGTGTTGTTAGTGCAAAGTATGGAACCCTGCGCAGACGGTCAGTCAATGTGACTTAAGCAACATATGTGGCAGGTACTGGCTTGTTCAGTAGACTCTCCTCTACAGTTCCATTTTGGCAGGAAGTCTTAGCATTGAATGGTTGTGTTGTTAGTGCAAAGTATGGAACCCTGCGCAGATGGTCGGTCAATGCGACTTAAGCAACATATGCGGCAGGTACTGGCTTGTTCAGTAGACTCTCCCCTACAGTTCCATTTTGGTGGGAAGCCTTAGCATTGAATTGTTGTGTTGCTAAAGTGCAAAGTTTGAATTGTTGTGTTGTTAATGTGCGAAGTATGGAACCCTGCACAGATGGTCGGTCAATGCAACTTAAGCAACGTATGCGGCAGCTACTGGCTTGTTCAGTAGACTCTCCTCTACAGTTCCATTTTGGCGGGAAGTCTTAGCATTGAATTGTTGTGTTGTTAATGTGCAAAGTATGGAACCCTGCGCAGACGGTTGGTCAATGCAACTTAAGCAACATATGCAGCAGGTACTGGCTTGTTCAGTAGACTCTCCTCTACAGTTCCATTTTGGCAAGAAACCTTAGCATTGAATTGTTGTGTTGTTAAAGTGCAAAGTATGGAACCCTGCGCAGACGGTTGGTCAATGCAACTTAAGCAACATATGCAGCAGGTACTGGCTTGTTCAGTAGACTCTCCTCTACAGTTCCATTTTGGCAAGAAACCTTAGCATTGAATTGTTGTGTTGTTAAAGTGCAAAGTATGGAACCCTGCGCAGACGGTTGGTCAATGCAACTTAAGCAACATATGCAGCAGGTACTGGCTTGTTCAGTAGACTCTCCTCTACAGTTCCATTTTGGCAAGAAACCTTAGCATTGAATTGTTGTGTTGTTAAAGTGCAAAGTATGGAACCCTGCGCAGATGGTCGGTCAATGCGACTTAAGCAACGTATGCGGCAGGTACTGGCTTGTCCAGTAGACTCTCCTCTACAGTTCCATTTTGGCAGGAAGTCTTAACATTGAATGGTTGTGTTGTTACAGTGCAAAGTATGGAACCCTGGGCAGATGGTCAGTCAATGCGACTTAAGCAACATATGCGGCAGGTACTGGCTTGTTTAGTAGACTCTCCCCTACAGTTCCAGTTTGGTGGGAAGCCTTAGCATTGAACGGTTGTGTTGTTAAAGTGCAAAGTATGGAACCCTGTGCAGACGGTTGGTCAATGCGACTTAAGCAACGTACGCGGCAGGTACTTGCTTGTTCAGTAGACTCTCCTCTACAGTTCCATTTTGGTGGGAAGCCTTAGCATTGAACAGTTGTGTTGTTAAGTGTGAAGTATGGAACCCTGTGCAGACGGTCATTCAATGCAACATAAGCTACGTGCCGTCATTGAATTCTTGACAGCAGAAGGTGTCAGCCCAAAGGAGATTCATCAGGGAATGCAAGCTGTTTATGGTGATTGTGTTGATGTGAGTACTGTGTGTCGTTGGGCGAGTAAGTTTAAAGATGTTGAGGTGGGAATATCTGACTTTCATGACAAACAAAGAGTTGGACATCCTGTGACAGCAACCACTCAGTTTCATAAGCAAAATGTTGACGGATTGATTCGTATCACTCAGAGAGAAAAAGAGCACAAGAACATAATGTGGATCACATTATTGCTTTGCTTGGCTATCGGAAGATCTGTGCACAATGGGTACCCAGGATGCTGATGCCTGAAATTTATTTATTTATCGTGTCAGGAGCGAACCAAACAGTTGTATTGCATTTTTAACAAATAAACAAACAAACAAAGCACAAAGTTTGCAAGCTTGGTAGTTGATTAAATGTCCTTTGACCAGTAGTTCGCCACTTGGAGTACCTCTGGTGATCCTCCATTGTCACCTGAAATGAAAACGCACCACAGCAGAACTTCAGAGACTGGATCTCACAACCGTACAGCATCCTCCATTCAGTCCAGATTTAGCACTGTCTGACTTCCATCATTTCCCGACCATGAAAGGTCTGTGGGGACATCATTCTGCTTCTGATGAAGATGTTGAGAGAACTGTGAGACTCTGGTTGTGGAAACAGAATGTCGACTTCTTCCGTGACGGCTTCGTTAGTAGAAATGTATCCAATTGTCTGGTGATTGTGTGGAAGTGTGAATCGTGGTAGTTAAAGAGCACATTCAAAGAATTATTTCTGCGTATTGTCAAAGGCTTTCATGGCCAGAATCACTGGGATGTGGTGGGTTTTTTCGGGCTATATGGCCATCTTCTAGAGGCATTCTCTCCTGACGTTTCGCCTGCATCTATGGCAAGCATCCTCAGAGGTAGTGAGGTCTGTTGGAACTAGGAAAAAGGGTTTATATATCTGTGGAATGACCAGGGTGGGACAAAGAACTCTTGTCTGCTGGAGCTAGGTGTGAATGTTTCAACTGACCACCTTGATTAGCATTTGATGGCCTGGCAGTGCCTGGGGCAATCTTTTGTTGAGAGGTGATTAGATGTCCCTGATTGTTTCCTCTCTGTTGTTTTGCTGTTGTAATTTTAGAGTTTTTAAATACTAGTAGCCAGATTTTGTTCATTTTCATTGTTTCCTCCTTTCTGTTGAAATTGTCCACGTGGTTCTTGTGGATTTCAGTGGCTTCTCTGTGTAGTCTGACATGGTGGTTGTTAGAGTGGTCCAGCATTTCTGTGTTCTCAGATAATATGCTATGTCCAGGTTGGTTCATCAGATTATTTCTGCGTTTGATTTATTAAAATATTCCCATCCTAACCCAAGTAACGAAGGTGGAGGCATTACTTTTCATTCGACCCTCATATCTCATGGCTCCATTGAGTCCTAGTTTCCACGGCAGCAGAAAACAAGCCTGCTCCCTCTTGCTTGTGGCTTCCTTTTATTGGACCCAACTTCAATGGCGAAGAGGGGCGCACCCCAAAAATGTTTTCTTCATGGCTTCTTGCTCCTTGTCCACAGATGACCTGGTGCTCCGTCGGAGGGGGGCCAAAAGCTGGAACGAATCCGACCTGGACGTGGCCTACGAGAAGAAGTCCGGCCACTCCGTCGGTTACGACCGTAAGTCTTGGAACAGTTTGGGGACGGATGGGGACAGGCCCGTAGCCAGGAAAAATATTTGGGAGGTGTTCAGATTCCCACCCACCCCCCTCGAAATGGCTTTTGAGGTCGGTGTAACCCAGTCATCCAATGCCCAGTTTAGCCCGGTGTTTCTCAACCTTCCTAATGCCGCGACCCCTTAATGCAGTGCCTCATGTGGTGGTGGCCCCCAACCATAACATTATTTTCGTTGCTACTTCATAACTGTGATTTTGCTACTGTTATGAATCGTAATGTAAACATCTAATCTGCAGGATGTATTTTCATTCACTGGACCAAATTTGGCACAAATACCCAATACACCCAAATGGGGTTGAGCGGGATTGATTTTGTCATTTGGGAATTGTAGTTGCTGGGATTTATAGTTCACCTACAATCAAAGAGCATTCTGAACTCCACCAAGGATGGATTAGAACCAAATTTGGCACACAGAATTCCTATGACCAACAGAAAATACTGGAAGGGTTTAATCATAGAATCATAGAATCCATGAGTTGCTTTTTCTATAATGCCATATATCTCAGCATTATAAAAAAATGCTGGTGTCGGAGCCGAGGATGAAATGTCCTTCTTGGGATGTGGCCCCATCTTCTCTGTATGCGGCCACATGCGACTATGTGTCATTGAAAATGGCTACGTGTGTCAGTGCTGTCACATATGTCATAGGTTCGCCATCATGGATCTAGATTGCTAAGATCATCTGGAGGGGCCCTGCTCTCAGTCCCACCGGCCTCACAAGCGCGTCTGGTGGGGACGAGGGACAGGGCCTTCTAGGTGGTGGCCCCTCGGCTCTGGAACTCTCTCCCACTGGAGATCAGAACTGCCCCTTCCATCTTGACATTCAGAAAACAGGTGAAAACCTGGCTATGGCGATTGGCATTCGACGAGTGAGTCAATATTCTGTGATATGGATGGATGACGACGAATGACGAACGATTTTATTGTGACGACTGACCATTGTAATTATTTGATTGCATTTTGCTATTTTAATGTTTTAATTTAATATGTAATATGATGTTTTAATGACTGTTTGTGATATTACTGTTGGAAACCGGCCCGAGTCCCTCGACAGAGGTGAGAAGACCAATATACAAAATTGCTAAATAAATAAATAAACCGGGAGTAGGGCCCATGCCAGCAAAGTAAAGAGATTGACCAGGGAGGGGTCAAGGATTTCACTTGTAGAAGGAAGAAACATCCTTCCCTTGTGGGCAAGATTTAAGCAAGCCACCAGTTGATTCAAAGCCTTGAAGTATTTGTTGGATTTATTGAAGATTTAAGCAACAATAAAAACTTTGTTGAACTTTCTAAGTCTTTAAAAGAACTTTGTGTGGGGAAATCCAAAAGGCCTCTCAGCCGAGGCACCCCCGGCGTCCCGTTGGACATTCAGAAAACACGTCCTGTCTGCAGACTCTTTCACAGGCCCAGCGCGTGACAGCACATAGAGTGGACTTGTAGTTCTGGAGGGACTCTAATTTTTGCTTCTCATATATTTGGCATGGGGGTTGGGAATTAAGCAGTTAACATTCATGAGTTAACTAGGTTTTCTTTTTTTGACCTTTGGCTATGGGCTTGGATGGGGGCAGAGGCGGCTCTAGGTAATTTTCAATGGTAAGCAAATAGTATTTTGGCGCCCCCCCCCCCCCAACCAATCATTGATATATATTTTCTGTTTCTCAGTTCTTGTGGGTTTTTTCGGGCTATATGGCCATGTTCTAGAGGCATTTCTCCTGACGTTTCGCCTGCATCTATGGCAAGCATCCTCAGAGGTCTGTTGGAATTAGGACAAATGGGTTTATATATCTGTGGAATGGCTGGGGTGGGGCAAGGAGCTCTTTCCTGCTGCAATTAGGTGTGAGTGTTTGGCTAATCACCTTCATTAGCATTTGAAGGCCTGCTTGAACCTGGGAAAACCTGTTGCTGGGAGGTGTTAATCTGTGCCTGGTTTCTTCCTCTCTGTTGTTTAGCTGTTATAATTTTAGAGTTTTTTAATACTGGTAGCCAGATTTTGTTCATTTTCATGGTCTCTTCCTTTCTGTTGAAATTGTCCACATGCTTGTGGATTTCAATGGCTTCTCTGTGTAGTCTGACATGGTGGTTGTTGGTGTGGTCCACCAAGAAAATCCAACAAATGCTACGTTCAGCAAAGGACAAGAGGGATCCTCTCACCTCTGCAGGAGCCTACCATTGTGTACCATGCAGCTGTGGACAAGTCTACATAGGGACCACCAAACGCAGCAGCATTGCCCAGACACGCATCAAGGAACATGAAAGGCACTGCAGACTACTCCAACCAGAGAAATCAGCCATAGCAGAGCACCTGATGAACCAGCCTGGACACAGCATATTATTTGAAAACACAGAAATGCTGGACCACTCTCACAACCACCATGTCAGACTACACAGAGAAGCCATTGAAATCCACAAGCATGTGGACAATTTCAACAGAAAGGAAGAGACCATGAAAATGAACAGAATCTGGATACCAGTATTTAAAAAACTCTAAAATTATAACAGCTAAACAACAGAGAGGAAGAAACCAGGCACAGATTAACACCTCCCAGCAACAGGTTTTCCCAGGTTCAAGCAGGCCTTCAAATGCTAATGAAGGTGATTAGCCAAACATCCACACCTAATTGCAGCAGGAAAGAGCTCCTTGCCCCACCCCAGCCATTCCACAGATATATAAACCCATTTGTCCTAATTCCAACAGACCTCTGAGGATGCTTGCCATAGATGCAGGCGAAACGTCAGGAGAAATGCCTCTAGAACATGGCCATATAGCCCGAAAAAACCCACAAGAACTGAGTGATTCCGGCCATGAAAGCCTTCGACAATATATTTTCTGTTTGTTGTGGGAGTTCTGTGTGCCATATTTGGTTCAATTCCATCATTGGTGGAGTTCAGAATGCTCTTTGATTGTAGGTGAACTATACATCCCAGTAGCTACACTTGCCGCACTTGCTCCCTTGCCTGGCCCGCTTTGGGTCCGGAGGCGTGTCTCAAGACCCGGCGCGTGCACCAAAAGTCACCTCTTCTCCTGACTTTCTCCTCAGCCATTGGGACCAAGAAAGAAAGAGAGAGAGAGAGGTGGAGATGCCCACCTTTCCTGAAGGTAGGCGCAAAAACAAAGGAGGGAGCGGAGGTGGGAGATACCTCCAGCCGGAGGGGCTCTCTCTCTCTCTCTCTCTCTCTCTCTTTCTCTCTTGGTCCCAATGGCTTAAGAAAAAGTCAGGAGAAGAGGCGACTTTTGGTGCGCATGCTGGGGTCTTCAGACATGCCACCGGACCCGAAGCGGGCCAGGCGTGGTGGCTCCGCCCCTTGGCCCACCCGCGGATTGGGGAGAGGAGAGGAGGCGGGTGGAGCGCCGGGGGATCGGGAAAGGGAGCTGGTCATGGGGAAGGGATCAAACGCAGAGAACGATTGAGTGCCGGCTCTGCTCGCGCACCCGGTGGCCGGGTGGAGCAGGAACGAGAGGGGCTAGGCGAGGCTCAAGGGCCCGGCCCCTTTGGGAAGAGGATCGCCCGGCAGCGAGGCAAGAAAGCCGAGGCTCCCCCCGGACTGCTAGGGTTGTTGTGAGCTGAGGGGGCGCTCCTCAAGTGGCGGTCGAGGAGCATTTACAGAGGCGCCTCTGCGCCCCTGGCAAAAAAAAGTGTTCTGCGACCGCTTACTTCGCGTAATGGATGAGCCGCCCCTGGATGGGGGCCAAAATATGCAATCGAATTGTCCCATTTCATCAAGGGTGATGTTTCTTTGCAGGAGGCGATGCTCATCTTGGACTCCGCCAAAACAACTCGCTCGCTCCTTGGCGGGAATCGAGTTTGGACGGGAGCATCGTACCAAGCAAGGTGAGCTGAGAGTTTAGTGCCGCCATCCTCGTGTGTGGGTTCTCCCTTCGTCTGAATGGGAAAACGGACCTCGAAAACACTCCAGAAAGGAATGGGGTGACCTTTGCTTTGCAAAGCCAGCGAACATCATTTATTTGAGCTTCGATTATGTGAGACGCTTTGGACTAGGAACCATTCTGGATTTGTTTGGAATCTTTGGATTTACCTATGCCACTCTGCAACAAATATTGTTTTCATCTAAACATGACATTTTTAGTGGTGTGATGCCCAATTTGTTGTAATGTTTCATTGTTATTTGATGTTGATGATGTCTAATGTGTTATGATTTGATTTATGGTTTGTTTATTATCAAATCCCCCAAACTTATTATTATTATTATTATTATTATTATTATTAACATACTAATATTAATACTAATAATAACATCCCAATAATAATGATAATTATATCCCAGCACTAATACTACTACTTACTAGTAACTAATACTAATAATAACATCCCAATAATAATGATATTATTATTATTATTATTATTATTATTATTATTATTATTATTTCCCAGCACTAATACTACTATTTACTAGTAACTAATACTAGTAATAACTTCCCAATAATAATGATAATAATGATAATGATAATAATTATATCCCAGCACTAATACTACTACTAACTAGTAACTAATACTAGTAATAACTTCCCAATAATAATGATAATAATGATAACGATAATAATTATATCCCAGGACTAATACTACTACTAATATAATATAAACCAATAGTAATATATCCCAAAACTAATTATAACATCCCAATAATAATAATATACCCAATACTAATAGCAATAACATCCCAATACTACTACTACTAATAATAATAATATATTGCAATACTAATAACAATAATAACATTTCAATAATAATAATAATAATAATAATCTCCCAATACTAATACTAATATCAATATCCCAGTAATAAAAATAACATCCCAATACTAATACCAATAATAACATTCCAATAATAATAATATCTCAATACTAATACTAATATCAGCATCCCAATAATAATATCTCAATACTTATACCAATAATAACATCCCAATACTACTACTACTACTACTACTACTAATAATAATAATAATAATTTATTCCAATACTCGTACTAATAATATCCCAATAATAATAATAATAATAATAATATATCCTAATACTAGTGCTAATGTAATATAAATTAATAATAACATCCCAATAATAATAATAATAATAATAATAATAATAATAATAATATATCCTAATACTAACATCCCAGTAATAAAAATAACAACCCAATACTAATACTAATAATAACATCCCAATAATAATAATAATAATAATAATAATAATAATATCAATACTAATACTAATATCAGCATCCCAATAATAATATCTCACTACTACTACCGATAATAACATCCCAATAATAATAATAATAATTATTATTATTATTATTTATTCGGATACTCGTACTAATAATATCCCAATAATAATAATAATAATAATAATAATAATAATAATATATCCCAATACTAACATCCTAATAATAGTAATAATAATAATATATCCCAGTACTAATGCTAATGTAATGTAAAATAATAATATATCAATAATAATAATATTGTAGTATTAGTGCTAATGTAATATAAAATAATAATAACATAATAATAAATAATAAAATAATAATAACATCCTAGTAATAATAATAATAATATATCCTAACACTAACATCCCAATAATAATGATAATAATAATAATAATAATAATATATCCCTGTACTAATGCTAATGTAATATCAAATAATAATAATATCCCAATAATAATAATATATCCTAATACTAACATCCCAATAATAATAACAATAATGACAATAATAATAATATATCCCTGTACTAATGCTAATGTAATATCAAATAATAATATACCAATAATAATAATAATAATAATAATAATGTATCCCTGTACTAATGCTAATGTAATATAAAATAATAATAATATCCCAATAATAATAATAATAATAATAATATATCCTAATACTAACATCCCAATAATAATAATAATAATACTAATAATATATCCCTGTACTAATGCTAATGTAATATCAAATAATAATAACATCCCAGTAATAATAATAATATATCCTAATACTAACATCCCAATAATAATAATAATAATAATAATAATGACAATAATAATATTATATCCCTGTACTAATGCTAATGTAATATCAAATAATAATAATATCCCAATAATAATAATATATCCTAATACTAACATCCCAATAATAATAATAATAATAATAATAATAATGACAATAATAATAATATATCCCTGTACTAATGCTAATGTAATATCAAATAATAATAATATCCCAATAATAATAATATATCCTAATACTAACATCCCAATAATAATAATAATAATAATAATATATCCCTGTACTAATGCTAATGTAATATCAAATAATAATAATATCCTAATAATATTAATATATCCTAATACTAACATCCCAATAATAATAATAATAATAATAATAATAATAATAATATATCCCTGTACTAATGCTAATGTAATATCAAATAATAATATACCAATAATAATAATAATAATAATAATATATCCCCTTACTAATACTACTAATAATGTAATATAGACCAATAATAATAATAATAAACAAGAAATAACACTTTCAAACTTTTTCAGACTTTTGTCACACAGTGTTGCTCAAACCTTTGGAGACTTTGGGGAGAACTATAGAGAATTTGGGATTCATGGGTTTGATTTCTCCCTCTTTTCCCGCAGGAGGGTCCCTTTGGGACGCACAGCGCTACTTTGCCGCGCAACTACAAGGTCTTTCCGCCTGCGTCCGAGCGGCGCCCGGAGACCCCCTCTTCCTTCCGCCGCTCTCTGCCGGCCAACCCCGCCGGGACGTTGCCGCGCAACTGGCAGCCAGTCTCGCGCATCCCCATGCCACCCCCGGGACCCCCACCCGGGCTCCCCCAGCGCCACAAGCCCCTCCCGCTCTCCATGATCTTCCGGCTGCAGAACGCCTTCTGGGAATACGGCAACACTGGAAAGAAGTTCCCTCTGGGGCCAACACTGACGGGGTCCCCGCTTCTCCTCCGCTCTTTGCAAAAGCAGGCCCCCCCACAGGCCTTTGCCACCGGGCAGCATTCGCCTCGGATGGCCCCGCCACCTGCAAACGAAGGTACTGTATTTACTCTCATATATAAGGTAAAGATATTATATAACTAATCTATATAATATACTAGCTTTACCCGCCACGCGTTGCTGTGGCCAGCCTTCTCTCCCTCTTTCTCTGCTTCGTTCATTCCTTCCTTCATTCCGTTTTCTTCTTTCCTTTCTTCCTTCTCTACCTGTTTACTTCCTTCCTTAGCTGTTTGCTCCCATCCTTCCTTCTCTTTATTTCTTTCCTTCCCTGCGTCTTTCTCTCCTTCTTTCTCTTTTTCCTTTGCTGCGTCTTTCCTCCCTTCCCTTTTTTCTTTCCTTCTCTCCTCCTTCCTTCTGTATCTCTTTCCTTCCACCTCCCTTTTTCTTTTCCTTCCTCTTTGTCTCCTTTCTTCCCTCTCTTTCTCTTTCCTTCCTTCCTTCGCTCTGTAGTTCCATACTTCCTTTTCTTTCTTTCTTTCTTTCTTTCTTTCTTTCTTTCTTTCTTTCCTTCCCCTTTCTCTTCTTCATTTGCTTTCTTTCCTCCCTTCCCTTTTCTTCCGTCCTTCTTTCCTTCCTTCCTTTGTTCCTACACCTTCCCTTCCGCTCCTTTCTTCTTCCTTCCTTTCTCCCTTCTTTCCCATGCTCCTACTCTCTCTTTCTTCTTTCTTTCCTGCCTTTCTTCCCTCATATACTTTCCCAACTTCTCCTTCCTTCCTTTTTTCATACACCTTCCCTTCCCCTTCCCTCCTTTTGTTTATTTCCTACCTTTCTTCTCTGATATACCTGCCTTCCTTCTTTCCTTCCTTCCTTCGTTCCTACACCTTCCCTTCCGCTCCTTTCTTCTTCCTTCCTTCCTTTCTCCCTTCTTTCCCATGCTCCTACACTCTCTTTCTTCTTTCTTTCCTGCCTTTCTTCCCTCATATACTTTCCCAACTTCTCCTTCCTTCCTTCCTTTTTTCATACATCTTCCCTTCCCCTTCCCTCCTTTTGTTTATTTCCTACCTTTCTTCTCTGATATACCTGCCTTCCTTCTTTCCTTCTTTCCTTCCTTCCTTCCTTCCTTCCTACCTACCTACCTACCTACCTACACCTTCCCTTCCCCTTCCCACTTTTCTTCTCTGTTTCCTTCGGCAGGGGAGGCTCAAGATCTTGCAAAACTATGGTCTCCAGGATATGTAGTTTGCTGGTGCATCAGCGTTGTTTGGTACAGAAGGCTCAAGATCTTGCAAAACTATGGTCTCCAGGATATGTAGTTTGCTGGTGCATCAGCATTGTTTCATGCAGAAGGCTCAAAATCTTGCAAAGCTATGGTCTCCAGGATGTATAGTTTGCTGGTGCATCAGCATTGTTTGATACAGAAGGCTCAAGATCTTGCAAAACTATGGTCTCCAGGATGTGTAGTTTGCTGGTGCATCAGCATTGTTTGATACAGAAGGCTTAAGATCTTGCAAAACTATGGTCTCCAGGATGTGTAGTTTGCTGGTGCATCAGCACTGTTTGGTACAGAAGGCTCAAGATATTGCAAAACGATGGTCTCCAGGATATGTAGTTTGCTCATGCATCATTACCTTTGGCAGGGAAGGCTCAAAATCTTGCAAAACTACAGACTCGAAGATGTGTAGTTTATTGATGCATCAACATTGTTTGGCATGGAAGGCTTAAGATCTTGCAAAACTATGGTCTCCAGGATGTGTAGTTTGCTGGTGCATCAGCATTGTTTGGTACAGAAGGCTCAAGATAATTGCAAAACTATGGTCTCCAGGATGTGTAGTTTGCTGGTGCATCTGCCTCCTTTAGCAGAGGAGGCTTAAAATCTTGCAAAACCACAATCCCCAGGATGTTTAGTCTGCTGGTGCAGCTCTCGCCCAAATTTAAGGGCTGCAATACATGAAAGCATTCCGTTGACCTTGAGATTCCTGCTTCGGCCTCTCCTTCCCATGGCTTTGCTTGCACCTGAATTTGGAGCAAGGTAAACTCCTGCTGAGGTGCAACATTTAGGAAAGAACCTATTAGGAAATGACATTGATAACCCAGGAACAGATATTATTGTGATACGTTGTGTTTTCATAATTCTCAGGAGCCAGGGCTGCCGTCCCTGTGGCCGAACCTGTCCGCAATGTGCCCATCGCCTTGACCGAGCCGGACCCCGAATTGGAGGGTATCCTCCTCCTCCCGGGGGGCGAAGCGTCAGAGATGGAGTCCCTGGCTCGCCCCTTGAGCCCCACACGGCTGCAGCCGGTTCTGCCCCCAGAGGCCCAAAAGGTGCCCGAATTCGAGGAGGTAGCCCGCGTCCTGGCTGAGATGCCCCGGCCACTCAAGCGCCGCGGTTCCATGGAACAAAGCCCCGGCCCGGCTCTGCCACCGACGCACAAGAAGCAATACCAGCAGATCATCAGCCGCCTCTTCCACCACCAGCAGCAACAGCCCCGCAAAGAGGAGACGGGCATCCCGACCGGAGAGGCCGAGCTCGCGCCCATCAGTGAAGCCGCCGAACAGAAGGTGCCAACACCAACCACGGCTTTGGCATCATCTCCTGCTCCGGCCACACCGACCATCACTCCGCCGTCTCCTCTTTCTCCTCCTCCACCGGAGAGTCCAGTTGCTCTCACACCGCTGCCCAGTCCGGTAAGTGTGTGGCCATCCCGTACAGCAGGCGCGGACCAATTTTGGCCCTCCCTCCAGGTGTTTTGGACTCCAACTCCCACAATTCCTAACAGCCGTTAGGCTGTTAGGAATTGTGGGAGTTGGAGTCCAAAACACCTGGAGGGCAGAAGTTTGCCCATGCCTGAATCTCTATCTATAGGGAGTTGGAGTCGCCTTGCAGCTGCAAAGTCAATAGAGTGAGAGTATCTGCATAGAGGTAGCCTGGCCGTTGTTGCCTGGAGCCATCCTCTGTTTAGGACATGATTGCTTTGTTAGAGACCCTAAATTGGGTCTTTTTAGGTCCACGTCGCGGGAGCACAGAAGGAAGGAGACAGTCCCAATGAAAGATCAAAAAAACAAGGTTTTATTTTAGTTTCTTCATGAAGAAGACGGACAGCCGATAGCATGCACAGATGCTACCCTTCAAGTGACTGCCGTGTTCTTCCCTTGAAATCTGCAAACTTTATAGCTCAGTACAAACAAAAAAAGCATGGGGAAAACACCTTTTATGAATAATAATTCTGACTTTTTGATGGAAAGTACCCTCTTTGTACACGTGGCCTCTGCGCTTCAAAAACAACATTTGAAGTTAACCGCAAGCATCCTGTGTAAGAAGTACCTTCTAAATGTCACATCTTGTTTCTTAAAAAACACTTTCTTCCATATTGCTCTTTTTAAGTCAGAGAAAGGCTATGTCTCTCCTTTGCTGATTTTGTTAGCTTTCACCCAAAAGCCCCTTACTTAGTATTTGCAAATTTTGCTCAAAGACCCTTTCAGCTTGTTGTATGGAGTTCCCCTCTTGCTGAGTGGTGTTCCTTTTTTACCCTCACCGATTGACTGTGGATGGCAATAGTAGTAAGGAGAGAAGAGTTTTCTTTTTGAGACATCAAGCCATGCTATCTATCACAACCTCTTTCTTGCCCCATGGATCTGCAGGAGAAGCGCTCCGTCTTGCGCAAGATCTCCTCTCCGCGGAAACGGCTGCTAAAGAAGGCCCGTCTCAACCCCTTGGTTTTGCTTCTGGATGCGGCTCTGACCGGCGAGCTGGACGTGGTCAAGGAGGCGGTCAAGGAGGTGAGCTCCCTTCTTTCTTTGTTTTGTTTTCCTTTTATTACACTCTGTAACCAAATGTTGTACTTCAGCCAGCTGATGATGATGATGATGATGATGATGATGATGATGATGATGATGAGGGGTTTGGGGGTGCAGGGCCTGATGCTTCTGGAGGTGCTCAGACAGATGGGATGTCGGAACAAGATGGTGATTCCCCAGTTGGGAGAACGGAGGGGGGTTTGGATTATTCTCTGTGAAAAACGAAATTGTTTTAGAAGCTGACAGGCAGAGAAGGGAGAAAGGGGGGGTTGGACAGAGAATCAAGGATGGTGATTCCCCGGTTGGGAGAACGGAGGGGTATTTGGTTGATTCTCTTGTGAAAACGAAACTGTTTTAGAAGCTGACGGGCAGAGAAGGGAGGAAGGGGGGTAGGACAGAAAATCAAGGGTGGCGATTCTCCGGTTGGGAGAACAGAGAAAGATTTGGTTGATGCTCTGTGTGAAAACAAAACTGTTTTAGAAGCTGACAGGCAGAGAAGGGAGGAAGGGGGAGTTAGACAGAGAATCAAGGGTGGCGATTCCCATGTTGAGAGAATGGAGAAGGATTTGGTTGATTCTCTGTGTGAAAACGAAACTGTTTTAGAAGCTGACAGGCAGAGAAGGGAGAAAGGGGGGGTTGGACAGAGAATCAAGGATGGTGATTCCCCGGTTGGGAGAACGGAGGGGTATTTGGTTGATTCTCTTGTGAAAACGAAACTGTTTTAGAAGCTGACGGGCAGAGAAGGGAGGAAGGGGGGTAGGACAGAAAATCAAGGGTGGCGATTCTCCGGTTGGGAGAACAGAGAAAGATTTGGTTGATGCTCTGTGTGAAAACAAAACTGTTTTAGAAGCTGACAGGCAGAGAAGGGAGGAAGGGGGAGTTAGACAGAGAATCAAGGGTGGCGATTCCCATGTTGAGAGAATGGAGAAGGATTTGGTTGATTCTCTGTGTGAAAACGAAACTGTTTTAGAAGCTGACAGGCAGAGAAGAGAGGAAGGGACGGGTTGGACAGAGAATAAAGGATGGTGATTCCCCGGTTTAGAGAACGGAGAAGGATTTGGTTGATTTTCTGTGTGAAAATGAAACTGTTTTAGAAGCTGACAGGCAGAGAAGGGAGGAAGGGGGCTTGGACAGAGAATCAAGGTTGCTCCTGCGGGGGAAGCATTCCAGGTGAAAGCCGAGCCATGGGAAAAGGAGGCAGAGGCCGAGAGAGAAACTTCTCAAGGCCAATGGAATGCCTTCATGCATCGCTGTCATTAATTAGGGAAAGAATAGCTCTCACGTCTCAGATCAAGCAACGTAGTAAATAGAGCAAGAAGCTCCTGCCTTGTTCCTGGTCCTATCTTAGCTTCAAGCCAAATTTCCTAGTCAAGTTTTGCTACCAGTCTTGGGGATTTTACCATGGACTTAAGCTCATGTTTTGTTCTTTGTTTCTTGGACTACTCAAGTTCATGTTTGTTCCATGCACCTTGGATTAACGTTCATGCTTTAACCTTTGCATTGGAGATTATCTCTGGCTTTTGGAACTCTTTCTCGCTTTACATATTTTGATTTTTTTTTTTACTCTTTTACTGTGTGTGCTTTAACAGTAAACCGTTTATTACTACGCTTGGCTTTCTGGTGAGTGCTTGACCAAGGTGAACCCTAGCTGAGATGCAACACCAAGTTTGAATTGTCTTCTATTCCTGGTTCGAAAGTCCAAAACACCTGGAGGGCCGCAGTTTGCCCATGCCTGTGACAGTCTGTGACTTGTTTCTCCTCTCCTCCTTCTTCCTTCAGCTGAACGATCCAAGCCAGCCCAACGACGAGGGCATCACCGCCCTGCATAATGCCATCTGCGGTGCCAACTACAACATTGTGGACTTCCTCATCAACATCGGGGCCAACGTCAACTCCCCGGATAGCCATGGATGGTGAGCTGTCTCCCTTGTTGGGAGTTATAGAAACCAAGTACCAGTAGAGTTGCCAGATCTCAGATTTCTTTCTTTAGTCTTCAGCCTCAGTCTTCAGGGTATTGGGGAGGAATCTCAGGGCCAGAGTGCAGCCTTCAAACGGGTGTTGTGCGGCATACAAATACAACCATTACCTTGAGAGTTGTGCCATGTGTGTTTGTGTCTTAGGCTGGATCTACACTGCCATATAATCCAGATTATCAAATCAGATAATTGTTGCAACTCAGGATAGATTCACCTTGCCCAATGTTGCAACTCAGAGTAAGCTTCACCTTGCTTCCAAACACCACCACACAAGAGCTGTAGTTTTATAGTTTATTGAGTCAAAATAAAGAATAAGCATTGCAAAGTTCCAAAGATTAAGGTTAAAAGCAAAATATAGTTCCAAAGATCTTCAGGTAAAAACAGGAAACACAATCCTATTGGCACAGTTCAAACCAGAGTCCCAGGTACAAGCAATGAAACAATTGCCTCATGAATCACAATGCAAGAAATTCCAAGCGTACTGCTTTCCAGGCTAAGGTTATTCCATGAAGCTTTCAGGCTAATAAGCTACATTGAACTGACGTTTTCTGAGGGTTTGCAAGAGGCCTAAATACCTTTCTAACATGAAAACATTAGGCTCTCATCATCATAAAAGCATTGCGATGACCTTTCACCGAGCTGGCTTCTTGTCTGCTGGCCAGACGAGAACTTCACCTGACCCGGAGATCAAGACGAGCTTGCCGGGTCAAGTCACTATCTACACTTTTAGTATCTGCTCGCTATCTCCTTCGTTAAAATTCCTTTCTGCTGGGAATGGCTGTGTTGACACTGCACTGTCTGTGGGAGCCTCAGAAGCAGGCCCAGAGATTTGAGGCACAGACAAAGAGCTGAATCCCAGCAGGAATCTGAATCCCATCATCCTCATTATCAGAAAATAGCTCAGCCACAACATCCAAGACAGCACCACACACCAAGGCTGTAGGTTTTGTAGTTTATTGAGAAAAAGCAAAATCAAAACAGGGAAGTAAAGAAGTAAAGTTCAATGAGCAAGACAGAGTCTTAAATGTAAAGGCAAAGTTTCCAGGTTCCAAAGGCAAATAACATGAAGCATAGTCCTTTAGCATTGCTTAAGCAAAAGTCCATGGCAGCAAGACAGTCTCCAAAAATCAGGATCAAAATCAAAGTCCCAAAGAGCCAGAAGGTTTCCGTAAAAGGCAAGGTAATTCCACAGAAGTTAACAGGGTAAAAGCAACATTGGACTGACAGAGAATGCCCTTCGACCAGATCATTAAACAAGTTGCCCCAACATAAAAGCATTACGTTGACCTCTAGCTTCATGCTTGTTGGCAAGACGTGCGCTTCTTCAAACTCTTAATTACAACCAGTCCTCTCTAATCAAATCTCCACTATCTTCATACAATCATAGAATCATAGAATCAAAGAGTTGGAAGCGACCTCCTGGGCCATCATCCAGTCCAACCCCATTCTGCCAAGAAGCAGGAATATTGCATTCAAATCACCCCTGACAGATGGCCATCGAGCCTATGTTTAAAAGCTTCCAAAGAAGGAGCCTCCACCACACTCCGGGGCAGAGAGTTCCACTGCTGAACGGCTCTCACAGTCAGGAAGTTCTTCCTCATGTTCAGATGGAATCTCCTCTCTTGTAGTTTGAAGCCATTGTTCCGCGTCCTAGTCTCCAAGGAAGCAGAAAACAAGCTTGCTCCCTCCTCCCTGTGGCTTCCTCTCACATATTTATACATGGCTATCATATCCCCTCTCAGCCTTCTCTTCTTCAGGCTAAACATGCCCAGCTCCTTAAGCCACTCCTCATAGGGCTTGTTCTCCAGACCCTTGATCATTTTAGTCGCCCTCCTCTGGACACATTCCAGCTTGTCAATCTCTCTCTTGAATTGTGGTGCCCAGAATTGGACACAATATTCCAGGTGTGGTCTAACGAAAACAGAATAGAGGGGTAGCATTACTTCTCTGGACCTAGACACTAGGCTCCTCTTGATGCAGGCCAAAATCCCATTGGCTTTTTTTGCCGCCACATCACATTGTTGGCTCATGCTTAACTTGTTGTCCACGAGGACTCCAAGATCTTTTTCACATGTACTGCTCTCGAGCCAGGCATCCCCCATTCTGTATCTTTGCATTCAAGGCCGGTTAGCTCATTATCTTCGCCCTGCTGGGCCTGGTCACCCAGGGAACCAAGAGGCCCTGAACTCCCAGAAGGACCCTCCACCTGGAGCTCCGAAGTTTCACTATCTTTATCTGAAAACACATTCTTTTCTCTAGGGAAGAGAAATGCCATCTCTTCTTCAGAATCAGCACTTCTTCATTTGACTCACTGACCGGAACATGTTCAGAAATCCGTAACCCATTATCCTCTCGTCCTGGGGAAACTCAGGTTCCGAAAGCTCAGGCTCAGACTGAATCACAACGATAATCCGCATTATATGAACTGGATTATACCGTATGAGTCTACACTGCCACATAATCTAGTTCAAAGCAGATAATTTGAATTAGATGGGGCCTTACTCACTTTTCATGCAATGTTATCTTAGGTGACTATAAATTGGAAATAGCTTTAGATATCTAGATGACCATAACCTGGAAACATCTTGAAAGGGACCATACGTTAGAGATATCTTAGATGAGCATAAGTTGAAAATACCATAAGATACCTTAGAATACAGTTAGTTGGAAACACCTTGAAGGTGGCCATGCTTTGGAAACACCTTGTAGTTAGAAACACCTAAAAGGCAGCCATAAATTAGAGATATCTTCGATAACCATAAGTTGGAAATAGCTTGAGATATCTTAGCTTGAGATACCTTCTACACTGCCATATAAAACCTAGATTAGCTGCTTTAAGCTGGGTTAAATGGCAATGTAGACTTATCTAATCCAGTTCAAAGCAGATCATGGGGATAACGTGCTTTGATAATCTCGATTACATGGCAGTGTAGAAGGGGCCTTAGATGACCATAAGCTGGAAACCTGTTGAAGGTGGCAATAATTAGAGATATGTAGATGGACATAAGTTGGAAATAGCTTGAGATATTTTAGATGACCATAACTTGGCAATACCTTGAAGGTAGCCATGCATTGGAAACACTTTGTGATTAGAAGTTCCTTGAATGTGGCCCTAAGTTGGAAACACCTTGATGTTGGTCATCATTAGATGGATCTTAGATGACCATAAATTGGAAACATCTTGAAGGTGGCCCTAAGTTTGAGATATCTTAGATACCTTAAGTTGGAGATACCTTGAAGGTGGACATGCAATGGAAACACCTTGAATGTGGCCCTAAGTTGGAAACCCTTTGAAGATGGTCATAAATTAGATACATCTTAGATTACCAGAAGTTGGAAACATCTTGAAAATGGCCCTAAGTTTGAGATATCTTAGATACCTTAAGTTGGAGATACCTTGAAGGTGGACATGCAATGGAAACACCTTGAATGTGGCCCTAAGTTGGAAACCCTTTGAAGATGGTCATAAATTAGATACATCTTAGATTACCAGAAGTTGGAAACATCTTGAAGGTGGCCCTAAGTTTGAGATATCTTAGATACCTTAAGTTGGAGATACCTTGAAGGTGGACATGCAATGGAAATAGCTTGAATGTGGCCCTAAGTTGGAAACCCTTTGAAGATGGTCATAAATTAGATACATCTTAGATTACCAGAAGTTGGAAACATCTTGAAAATGGCCCTAAGTTTGAGATATCTTAGATACCTTAAGTTGGAGATACCTTGAAGGTGGACATGCAATGGAAACACCTTGAATGTGGCCCTAAGTTGGAAACCCTTTGAAGATGGTCATAAATTAGATACATCTTAGATTACCAGAAGTTGGAAACATCTTGAAAATGGCCCTAAGTTTGAGATATCTTAGATACCTTAAGTTGGAGATACCTTGAAGGTGGACATGCAATGGAAACACCTTGAATGTGGCCCTAAGTTGGAAACCCTTTGAAGATGGTCATAAATTAGATACATCTTAGATTACCAGAAGTTGGAAACATCTTGAAAATGGCCCTAAGTTTGAGATATCTTAGATACCTTAAGTTGGAGATACCTTGAAGGTGGACATGCAATGGAAACACCTTGAATGTGGCCCTAAGTTGGAAACCCTTTGAAGATGGTCATAAATTAGATACATCTTAGATTACCAGAAGTTGGAAACATCTTGAAAATGGCCCTAAGTTTGAGATATCTTAGATACCTTAAGTTGGAGATACCTTGAAGGTGGACATGCAATGGAAACACCTTGAATGTGGCCCTAAGTTGGAAACCCTTTGAAGATGGTCATAAATTAGATACATCTTAGATTACCAGAAGTTGGAAACATCTTGAAAATGGCCCTAAGTTTGAGATATCTTAGATACCTTAAGTTGGAGATACCTTGAAGGTGGACATGCAATGGAAACACCTTGAATGTGGCCCTAAGTTGGAAACCCTTTGAAGATGGTCATAAATTAGATACATCTTAGATTACCAGAAGTTGGAAACATCTTGAAAATGGCCCTAAGTTTGAGATATCTTAGATACCTTAAGTTGGAGATACCTTGAAGGTGGACATGCAATGGAAACGCCTCAAATGTGGCCCTAAGTTGGAAACATCTTGAATGTGGTCATAAATCAGATGCATCTTAGATGACCATAAATTGGAAACACCTTGAAGGTGGCTCTGAGTTTGAGATATCTTAGATGACCATAAGTTGGAGATACCTTGAAGGTGGACATGCAATGGAAACGCCTTGAATGTGGTCCTAAGTTGGAAACATCTTGAATGTGGTCATAAATCAGATGCATCTTAAATGACCAGAAGTTGGAAAAATCTTGAAGGTGGCCCTGACTTTATATGAACTGGCTTTGAGATATCTTAGATGACGATAAGTTGTAGATACCTTGAAGATGGCCATGCAATGGAAACACCCTGAATGTGGCCCTAAGTTAGAAACCCTTTGAAGGTGGTCATAAATTAGATACATCTTAGATGACCAGAAGTTGGAAACATTTTGAAGGTGGCTCTGAGTTTGAGATATCTTAGATGAGCATAAGTTGGAGATATCTTGAAGGTGGACATGCAACGGAAACAGCTTGAATGTGGTAATAAATTAGATACATCTTAGATGTCCAGAAGTTGGAAACATCTTGAAGGTGGCCCTAAGTTTGAGATATCTTAGATCACCATAAGTTGGAGATACTTTGAAGGTGGTCATGCAATGGAAACACCTTGAATGTGGCCCTACGTTGGAAACACCTTGAAGGTAGTCATAAATGAGATGCATCTTAGATGACCAGAAGTTGGAAGCACCTTGAAGGTGGCCCTAAGTTTGAGATATCTTAGATGACCAGAAGTTGGAGATACTTTGAAGGTGGTCATGCAATGGAAACACCTTGAATGTGGCCCTACGTTGGAAACACCTTGAAGGTAGTCATAAATGAGATGCATCTTAGATGACCAGAAGTTGGAAGCACCTTGAAGGTGGCCCTAAGTTTGAGATATCTTAGATGACCATAAGTTGGAGATACTTTGAAGGTGGTCATGCAATGGAAACACCTTGAATGTGGCCCTACGTTGGAAACACGTTGAAGGTAGTCATAAATGAGATGCATCTTAGATGACCAGAAGTTGGAAGCACCTTGCAGGTGGCCCTAAGTTTGAGATATCTTAGATGACCATAAGTTGGAGATACTTTGAAGGTGGCCATGCAATGGAAACACCTTGAATGTGGCCCTACGTTGGAAACACCTTGAAGGTAGTCATAAATGAGATGCATCTTAGATGACCAGAAGCTGGAAGCACCTTGAAGGTGGCCCTAAGTTTGAGATATCTTAGATGACCATAAGTTGGAGATACTTTGAAGGTGGCCATGCAATGGAAACACCTTGAATGTGGCCCTAAGTTGGAAACACCTTGAAGGTAGTCATAAATTAGATGCATCTTAGATGACAAGAAGTTGGAAGCACCTTGATGGTGGCCCTAAGTTGGAAACATCTTGAAGGTGGTCATAAATTAGATACATCTTAGATGACCAGAAGTTGGAAGGGGCCTTAGGCTGTATCCAAGGGAGATGGTCCACCTCAAAACATGGGCAAACTCCCTTGGGAGAAGACGTGGTCCTTGACTTGGCCTTTCTCTCTTTCCCTTTCCTAGGACCCCCTTGCATTGTGCGGCATCCTGCAATGACACGGCCATCTGCATCGCCCTAGTCAAGCACGGCGCGGCCATCTTTGCCACTACCTTCAGCGACGGGAGCATGGCCATCGAGAAGTGCGACCCCTACCGCGAAGGGTACAGCGAGTGCTTCAGCTACCTGGCAGGTGAGTGAGTGAAGGGGAAAGAGAGGAAGAAAGGAAGCGACAAAAGGAAGGAAGGAAGGAAGGAAGGAAGGAAGGAAGGAAGGAAGGAAGGAAGGAAGGAAAACAAACACACAGACAGAAGGATGTGTTGGATCCATGTCCTTGCATGGTGAGGATGGGAGGGTATATGTTGGACTGGATGGCCCTCGTGGTCTCTTTCAACTCTTGGATACTACGAAAGAAGGAAACAAAGAAAGAAAGAGGGAGGAAAGGAAGGAAGGAGAGAAAGAAAGAAAGGAAGGGAGGGAGGGAGGAAAGGAAGAAAAAAAGAGAGAAAAGAAAGGAGTGAGAAAAGGAATGAAAGAAAGAGAGAAAGGAAGAAAGGGAAGAAGAAAAGAAAGAAAGAGGGAGGGAGGGAAGGAAGGAAGGAGAGAAAGAAAGGAAGGGAGGGAGGGAGGAAAGGAAGGAAAGGAAGGAAGAAAGCGAGAAAAGAAAGGAGTGAGAAAAGGAATGAAAGAAAGAGAGAAAGAAAGGAAAGAAAGAAAGAGGGGGGAGGGAGGAAAGGAAGGAAGGAAGGAGAAAGGAAGGAAGGGAGGGAGGGAGGGAGGGAGTGAAGAAAGGAAGGAAAGGAAGAAAGAAAGAGAGAAAAGAAAGGAGTGAGAAAAAGAATGAAAGAGAGAAAGGAAGAAACAAAAGAAGAAAAGAAAAAAGAAAGAAAGAGGGAGGGAGGGGGGAAAGGAAGGAAGGAAGGAAGGAAGGAAGGAAGGAAGGAAGGAAGGAAGGAAGGAAGGAAGGAAGGAAGGAAGGGAAAGGAGTGAGGAAAGGAAGGAAAGGAAGAAAGAAAGAGAGAAAAGAAAGGAGTGAAAAAAGGAATGAAAGAAAGAGAAAGGAAGAAAGAAAGGAAAGAAGAAAAGACAGACATAAAAAGAAAGTAAGTAAGTAACGAGATAAGAAGCAAGGAAAGAAAGGAAGAGAGAGAAAAAAGACAGAAAGGAAGATGCTTTGATTCCATGTTCCTGCGTGGCAGGGGTTGGGGAGTGGACTGGGTGGCCCTTGTGGTTTCTTCCAAATCTCCCAAGAGGAAGGAAGGAAGGGAAAAGAAGGGAAGCAGTGAGGAAGGAAGAAAGGAAGGGAGGGAGGGAGAAAGAAAGAGAAAGGGAGGGAGGGAGGAAGAAAAAGAAGAAGGGAAGGAGTGAGGGAGGAAGGGAGGGAGGAAGAAAGAAAGATGGAAAGAGGAAGGAAGGAAGACAGGACAGGAAGAGGAAGGAAAGAAGAAAAAGAAGGGAAGGAGTGAGAAAGAAAGATAGAAAGAGGAATGAAGGAAGGGAGACAGAGAGAGAAAGGAAGAAAGTCAGGGAGGACAGGAAGAGGAAGGAAAGAAGGAAGGAAGAAAAAAAAGAAGGGAAGGAGTGAGGAAAGAAGGAAGGAAGCCCAAAATAGGAAGGGAGGACAGGAAGAGGAAGGAAAGAAGGAAGAAAAAAGAAGGGAAGGAGTGAGGAAAGAAGGAAGCCCCAAATAGGAAGGGAGGACAGGAAGAGGAAGGAAAGAAGGAAGGAAGAAAAAAAGGAGGGTGTGAGGAAGGAAGAAAGAAAGACAAATAGGAAGGGAGGACAGGAAGAGGAAGGAAAGAAGGAAGGAAGAAAAAAGGAGGGTAGGAGTGATGAAGGAAAAAAGAAAGATGGAAAGAGGAATTTAGGAAGGGAGGGAGGGAAGAAGGGAAGCAGTGAGGCAGGGAGGAAGAAAACAGAAAGAGAAAGAAAGGAAAGAAGGGAAGGAGTTGGGAAGGAAAGAAGACACAAAGAGAAAGAAAGGGAAGGAAGGAAGGAAGGAAGGAAGGAAGGAAGGAAGGAAGGAAGGAAGGAAGGAAAAGAAGGGAAGAGTGAGGAAGGAAGGGAGGAAGAAAGATGGAAAGAGGAATTTAGGAAGGGAAGAAGGAAAGGAGGGAAGAAGGGAAGCAGTGAGGCAGGGAGGAAGAAAAACAGAAAGAGAAAGTAAGGAAGGAGGGAAGGAAGAACAAAGAGAAAGAAAGGAAAGAAGGGAAGGAGTGAGGAAGGAAAGAAGACAGAAAGAGAAAGGAAGGAAGGAAAAAAAGAAGGGAAGGAGTGAGGAAGGAAGTGAGGCAGGGAGGGAGAAAGACAGAAAGAGAAAGGGAGGGAGGGAGGGAGGAAGGAAATAAGGAAGGAAAAAAGAAGGGAGGAAAGAAGGGAGGGAGGGAGTAAGAAAGACAGAAAGAGAAAGGGAGGGAGGGAGGAAGGAAATAAGGAAGGAAAAAAGAAGGGAAGGAGGGAGGAAAGAAGGGAGGGAGGGAGGGAGTAAGAAAGACAGAAAGAGAAAGGGAGGGAGGGAGGAAGGAAATAAGGAAGGAAAAAAGAAGGGAAGGAGGGAGGAAAGAAGGGAGGGAGGGAGTAAGAAAGACAGAAAGAGAAAGGGAGGGAGGGAGGAAGGAAATAAGGAAAGAAAAAAGAAAGGAAGGAGGGAGGAAAGAAGGGAGGGAGGGAGTAAGAAAGACAGAAAGAGAAAGGGAGGGAGGGAGGGAAAAAGAAGTGAAGGAGTGACGAAGGAAGGGAGGAAGAAAGATGGAAAGAGGAAGGGAGGACGGCAGGACAGGAAGAGGCAGGAAAAAGAAAAAAGAAGGGAAGGAGTGAGGAAGGAAGGACGGCAGAAGAAAAGAAAGGAGGAAGGAAGAAAACAGAAAGAGAGAGAGAGAGATCCCAAAAGGCAGGCAGGCAGGCAGGAAGCCAACAATCCCCGGAGGTGCCCTAGGCCAGTGGCTCCCTCTCTCTCCATGTTGGGACGTGTTGCTAAGCGTGTGCCTTCTTGTGCCTTGCAGACGTGGAGCAGAGCATGGGGCTGATGAACAACGGGGCGGTGTACGCCTTGTGGGACTACAGCGCCGAGTTCAAGGACGAGCTCTCCTTCCGGGAGGGGGAGCCGGTGACCGTCCTCCGGCGGGACGGGGCCGAGGAGACCGACTGGTGGTGGGCTTCCCTCTACGGGCAGGAGGGATACGTGCCCAAGAACTACTTCGGGGTGAGCACCCGCCACACTCGTCATCATCAGGATGATGTTCCTCCTGCCAGAACAAAGTTTTGGCACTTTAATAAACTTTTCCTATGTTTTTATGATAGAACCAATTAGGAAATGACATTCATAACCCAGGAACAAAAACCACGTTACATAGTATTATTGTTGTTGTTATTATTACTGGTTTTGTTATTGCTATTATTGCTGTTATTGTTATTACATAATGCAACAAACCTAGTGTGTGGCAGCCACAATGCACAAGCCTAATAAACAATACAATTGTAAGACTGTAGGATCCATATAGCAATATTAAATAACCACTCACAAGCCATTTTTGCTTTGAAATGGATATATTGCTTGCATCTCTGCAGCAAAGAAAGACACTACTATCCAGTTAATACAGCTTGGCAACACTATGGCTCAATGTAATGGGACCCTGGGAGTTGTAGTTTTGCAAGGCCTTGAGACTTCTCCACCAAAGAGTGCAAACTGTGGAATGAATGCAGTTTGGCACCACTTGAACCACCATGGCTCCATGCTAGAGAATCCTAGGAGTTGTAGTTTGCAATCCTGGGAATTGTAGTTTATTTATTTATTTCTGACGTTTCCACCCCTTCCTTCTCAATCCCCGAGGGAGGACTCAGGATAGCTTACAACAGCAGCAATTCGATGCCGACAACATACAAACACAATTACAACAGCATCATACAAGAGAAAAAACATTAGATTAAAATACATTAAAATACATTGGATTAATCCCAGGAGTTGTTGCTTGCAGTTCTAGGAGTTGTTGTGTGCAATCCTGGGAGTTGTTGTGTGCAATCCTGGGAGTTGTAGTTTGCAGTCCTGAGAGTTGTAGTTTGCAATCCTGAGAGTTGTCATTTGCAATTCTGGGACTTGTACTCTGTAATTCCGGGAGTTGTCATTTGCAGTCCCGGGAGCTATAGTTTGCGGTTCTGGGAGTTGTAGTTTGTAATTCCGGGAGTTGTCATTTGCAGTCCCGGGAGCTATAGTTTGCAATCCTGGGAGTTGTAGTTTGCAATCCTGGGAGCTGTAGTTAGTAATCCTGGGAGTTGTCGTTTGCAATCCTAGAATTGTAGTTTGCAGTCCTGGGAGTTGTCATTTGCAGTTATAAGGGCTGTAGATTGCAATCCTGGAAGTTGTAGTTTGTAGTCCTGGGAGTTGTCATTTGCAATTCTGGGAGTTGTAGTTAGCAATCCTGGGAGTTGTCCTTTGCAATCCTGGAAGATGCCGTTTGCAATCCTGGGAGTTGTCATTTGCAATCCTGGGAGTTTTAATTTGCAGTCCTGGGATCTGTAGTTTGCAATCCTGGAAGTTGCAGTTTGCAATCCTAAGAGTTGTCATTTGCAATTCTGGGAGTTGTTTGCAATCCTAGGAGTTATCATTTGCAATCCTAGGAGTTGTAGTTTGCAAACCTGAGAGTTGGCATTTGCAATTCTGGGAGTTGTCGTTTACAATCCTAGGAGTTGTCATTTGCAGTCTTGGGAGTTGGAGTTTGCAGTCCTGGGAGCTGTAGTTTGCAACCCTAGGAGTTGCAGTTTGCAATCCTGAGAGTTGTCATTTGCAATTCTGGGACTTGTACTTTGTAATTCCGGGAGTTGTCATTTGCAGTCCCGGGAGCTATAGTTTGCGGTTCTGGGAGTTGTAGTTTGTAATTCCGGGAGTTGTAGTTTGCAATCCTGGGAGTTGTCATTTGCAGTCCCTGGGGGCTGTAGATTACAATCCTGGAAATTGTAGTTTGCAATTCTGGGAGTTGTTTGCAATCCTAGGAGTTGTCGTTTGCAATCCTAGGAGTTGTAGTTTGCAATCCTGGGAGTTGTCATTTGCAGTCCTAGGAGTTGTAGTTTGCAATCCTAGGAGTTGTAGTTTGCAATCCTAGGAGTTGTAGTTTGCAATCCTGGGCGCTTTACTTTGCAATCCTGGGAGTTTTACTTTGCAATTCTGGGAGTTGTTGTTTGCAATCTTGAGAGTTGTAGTTTGCAATTCTGGGAGTTGTCGTTTGTTGTCATTTCCAATCCTAGGTGTTGTCGTTTGCAATCCTAGGAGTTGTAGTTTGCAATCCTAAGAGTTGTCGTTTGCAATTCTGGGAGTTGTCATTTGCAGTCATGGGAGCTGTAGTTTGCAATCCTGGGAATTTTAGTTTGCAATCTTGGGAGCTGTAATTTTTAATAAATAAACATGCTAATAAATAAATAAATAAATAAATAAATGTTTGCATTTGCTGCTGCACAACAATGGTCTGTACGAATGAACTGACTTGGCTTTCTGTATCCCTCTTTCCCAGCTCTTTCCTCGGGTGAGACCTCAACCAAGAATGCCATGAAGTGTCTACAGCGTCGACATCCAAAACGGAAGCCGAAAAATATATATCTGGACCTGGAAAAATTAGAGGGGGGAAGGACAATTTTTTTTGACCCGATCCCAGCAAGGAAAACTGCAAGGAAGAAATGCAAAAGGAAGGACTTTTCCCCCTCTCCGTTTTGGCTCCTTCTGAAACCTCTTTATGACTGGAAGAACACGAATGAGAGAAATCAGCGGAGCAGGACTCACTCCATGTCCATCATATTGTTATTGTTATTATTTGGGAACGTTGAATGTAGCCAACCACCCTTTCCATTGCAACCAAGGCTATTTGGCAGTGGGATCTCTCCTTCTCTGGGTGGCCATCTGTCGGGAGGGATCGAATTGTGCCTTCCTGCCTAGCAGAAGAGGATTCGTATGGATGGCCCTTCCAGGGTCTCCTCCAATTGTTTATCATTCTAGGATCCAATCAAATGAATAACCAATTGATCCAAATTGCTTTATGGGAGGAAAGGGGTTGGACTAGATGACCTTTGGAGGCCCCTTCTAACATATGCTTCCAAGTGCAGCTAGGTGTTCAATTAATTCAAAAGCATTAATGAGAAGCCATGGGAAAGGGGATGCATTCGTATCTCGGATTGGCCGCCTTTCTATTACTCTATTTATCTTGCCCTTTAAGCAGAGGCTGGATGGCCATCTGTCGGGAGGGATCAGATTGTGCCTTCCTGCCTAGCCAAAGGGGGTTCGGATGGACGCCATGGAAAAGGGGATGCATTAGTCTCTCGGATTGGCCACCCTTTCTATGATTCTATCTTTCTCTTTAAGCAGAGGCTGGATGGCCATCTGTCGGGAGGGATCGGATTGTGCCTTCCTGCCTAGCCAAAGGGGATTTGGCTGGACGCCATGGAAAAGGGGATGCATTAGTCTCTCGGATTGGCCGCCTTTCTATTACTCTATTTATCTTGCCCTTCAAGCAGAGGCTGGATGGCCATCTGTCGGGAGAGATCGGATTGTGCCTTCCCGCCTAGCAAAAGGGGATTGAATTGCATGGCCTTAGTGAGAAGCCATGGAAAAGGGGATGCGCTAGTTTCTCGGATTGGCCACCTTTCTGTGATTCTATCTATCTTGCTCTTTAAGCAGAGGCTGGATGGCCATCTGTCGGGAGGGATCGAATTGTGCATTTCTGCCTAGCCAAAGGGGGTTCGGATGGACGGCCCTTCCAGCGTCTCCTCCAACTCCTTATCATTCTAGGATTCAATGAAATGAATAACCAATTTGATCCAATTGCTTTATGGGAGGCTGGGTGGCCATCTGTCAGGAGGGATCGGATTGTGCCTTCCTGCCTAGCCAAAGGGGATTTGGCTGGACGCCATGGAAAAGGGGGATGCATTCGTTTCTCGGATTGGCCACCTTTCGATTATTCTATCTTGCCCTTTAAGCAGAGGCTGGATGGCCATCTGTCGGGAGGGATCGGATTGTGCCTTCCCGCCTAGCAAAAGGGGATTGAATTGCATGGCCTTAGTGAGAAGCCATGGAAAAGGGGATGCGCTAGTTTCTCAGATTGGCCACCTTTCTGTGATTCTATCTATCTTGCTCTTTAAGCAGAGGCTGTATGGCCATCTGTCGGGAGGGATCGAATTGTGCATTTCTGCCTAGCCAAAGGGGGTTCGGATGGACGGCCCTTCCAGCGTCTCCTCCAACTCCTTATCATTCTAGGATTCAATGAAATGAATAACCAATTTGATCCAATTGCTTTATGGGAGGCTGGGTGGCCATCTGTCGGGAGGGATCGGATTGTGCCTTCCTGCCTAGCCAAAGGGGATTTGGATAGACGCCATGGAAAAGGGGGATGCATTCATCTCTCAGATTGGCCACCTTTCGATGATTCTATTTATCTTGCCCTTTAAGCAGAGGCTGGATGGCCATCTGTCGGGAGGGATCGGATTGTGCCTCCCTGCCTAGCAAAAGGGGATTGAATTGCATGGCCTTCCTTAGTGAGAAGCCATGGAAAAGGAGATGCATTCATCTCTCGGATTGGCCACCTTTCGATTATTCTATCTCTCTTGCCCTTTAAGCAGAGGCTGGATGGCCATCTGTCGGGAGGGATCGGATTGTGCCTTCCCACCTAGCAAAAGGGGATTGAATTGCATGGCCTTAGTGAGAAGCCATGGAAAAGGGGATGCATTAGTCTCTCGGATTGGCCACCCTTTCTATGACTCTATTTATCTTGCCCTTTAAGCAGAGTTTTATGGCCATCTGTCGGGAGGGATCGGATTGCGCCTTCCTGCCTAGCAAAGGGGGGTTCGGATGTAATCCTGCTTTAATATAAGTCTGTACATAGCAGGGGAAAATCAGCAATAGGTCAAGCCCAATGGGATTGTGAGTGCATCCACACTATGCAATTAATGCAGTTTGAAACTGCTTTAACTTTTAATGCTATGGCTCATTGCTATGGACTCCTGGGAGTTGTCGTTTCCCAAGGTCTTCCGCCTTAGGTGCAAAAATAATGCAAACTATAACTCCCAGGACTCCGTCACACTCACTGAGCCATGGAAGTTAGTGCATCCACACTATGGAATTAATGCAGTTTGAAACTGCTTTAACTTCGATAGCTATGGCTCATTGATATGGTCTCTTGGGAGTTGTCGTTTCCCAAGGTTTTCCACCTTAGGTGCAAAATAATGCAAACTATAACTCCCAGGACTCCGTCACACTCACTGAGTCATGGAAGTTAGTGTGTCCACACTACGGAATTAATGCAGTTTGAAACTGCTTTAACTTCCAATGCTATGGCTCATTGCTATGGTCTCCTGGGAGTTGTCGTTTCCAAGGTCTTCTGCCTTAGGTGCAAAAATAATGCAAACTATAACTCCCAGGACTCCACCACACTCACTGAGCCATGGAAGTTATTGCATCCACACTATGGAATTAATGCAGTTTGAAACCGCTTTAACTTCCAATGCTCATTGCTATGGACTCCTGGGAGTTGTCGTTTCCCAAGGTCTTCTATCTTAGGTGCAAAAATAATGCAAACTATAATTCCCAGGACTCCACCACACTCACCGAGCCGTGAAAGTTAAAGTGGTTTCAAACTGCGTTAATTCTGCAGTGTAGACGCACCTTGTTTCTCGTTAAACTGGTTTTTTAGGGGATTTAAAGGGTGTTTTTATGGAATTTTTTAAAATATATATAAATAAATTGTTTTCTTTTTTGGTTCAGAGACAGTGTGTTCTGTAGAGTTAACCCTTCCTTGTCCACAATTTTTTGTTGTTGTGTTGTATTTTCGGGGTGTTGTTGTGTTGTATTGACGATTGAGCTGCCAAACTGTAGCAATAAATATTAAAAGTCGGACTGATGAGATGAATTTCGTATTTGATTAAATTGCAAATAAAGGAATTAATGCGCTTATGCCGAGAGCTGGAAAATATTCGAAATGCTGAATTGTCCTTCTCTTCCCCAAATGGAAGCCTTCGGATGGATGCAGGAGTTCATTATTAATTTATTTTATAATTGTAATTAATTCATTTCTACATCGTATTTTATTCTTATTTCAATATTTTATTATTTATTTTATATTATTATTTAATTATTTCAACATTGTGGCACACTCTTACTTTCATATTTTATTCTTTATTTTATATTATTATTTAATTATTTATGCATGGTGTGTCACTCTTATTTTCATATTTTATTCTTCTAATTATTATTATTATTATTATTATTATTATTATTATTTAATTATGACTACATGGTGTCTTATTTTCATATTTTATTTTTATTTATTTTATATTATTATTATTATTATTTAATTATTTCAACATTGTGTTTCACTTAGTTTCATATTTTATTCTTGTTTATTTTATATTATGATTATTATTAAACATTGTGCTTCATTTAGTTTCATATTTTATTCTTATTCATTTTATACTATTAATATTATTTAATTATTTCTACATTGTGTTTCACTCTTATTTTCATATTTTATTCTTTATTTTATATTATTATTATTTAATTATTTATGCATGGTGTGTCATTCTTATTTTCATATTTTATTCTTCTAATTATTATTATTATTATTATTATTATTATTTAATTATTTCTACAAGGTGTTTTATTTTCATATTTTATTCTTCTACTTATTATTATTATTTAATTATTTCTACATAGTGTTTCACTTAGTTTCATATTTTATTCTTATTTATTTTATAGTAGTATTATTATTATTTAATTATTTCGACATTGTGTTTCACTCTTATTTTCATATTTTATTCTTGTTTATTTTATATTATGATTATTATTAAACATTGTGCTTCATTTAGTTTCATATTTTATTCTTATTCATTTTATACTATTAATATTATTTAATTATTTCAACATTGTGTTTCACTCTTTTCATATTTTATTATTTATTTTATATTATTATTATTAAATTATTTCTACATGGTGTATTACTCTTATTTTCATATTTTATTCTTATTTATTTAATATTATTAATATTATTTAATTATTTCTACATTGTGTTTCACTCTTATTTTCATATTTTATTCATATTTATTTTATATTATTATTCTATTTCTACATGGTGTTTTACTCTTATTTTCATATTTCATTCTTATTTATTTTTTATTATTATTATTATTTAATTATTTCTGCATGGTGTTTCACTCTTATTTTCATATTTTATTCTTATTTATTATTATTCTTATTTAATTATTTCTACATAGTGTTTCTTATTTTCATATTTTATTCTTATTTATTTTATAGTATTATTATTATTTTATTATTTTGACATGGTGTTTCACTCTTATTTTCATATTTTATTCTTATTTATTTTATATTATTATTATTTAATTATTTCTGCATGGTGTGTCACTCTTATTTTCATATTTTATTCTTATTTATTATTATGCTTATTTAATTATTTCTATTATTTATGTATTTACTTTGCTTCTATACCGCTGTATCTCAAGCCCGAAGGCGACTCACGGCGGTTCACAAACAGTAAAAACAGTAGAAACAGCAGTGGTTCCATACAACATATAACAATTGACTTAACACATTATCCATAAATTACCAATAAGCAATTACAATGCACAATTATTACAAAAAACAACCGTACCCAATCTTCTCATCATCCAAGCGTAGTCCAGGTTCGTCGTCCATTCTTCCATTCCTATGTTCCATTACCAGATTGCACTAAATTACTCAAACGCCTGCACAAACAGCCAGGTCTTCACCTTTTTGCGGAATACCATTAGAGTGGCGGCAAAAAAAGCCAATGGGATTTTGGCCTACATCAATAGGAGCCTAGTGTCTAGATCTAGGGAAGTAATGCTCCCCATGCTCTATTCTGCTTTGGTTAGACCACACCTGGAATATTGTGTCCAATTCTGGGCACCACAATTCAAGAGAGATATTGACAAGCTGGAATGTGTCCAGAGGAGGGAGACTCAAATGATCAAGGGTCTGGAGAACAAGCCCTATGAGGAGCGGCTTAAGGAGCTGGGCATGTTTAGCCTGAAGAAGAGAAGGCTGAGAGGAGATATGATAGCCATGTATAAATATGTGAGAGGAAGCCACTGGGAGGAGAGAGCAAGCTTGTTTTCTGCTTCCTTGGAGACTAGGACGCAATGGAAGAATGGCTTCAAACTACAAGAGAGGAGATGAACATGAGGAAGAACTTCCTGACTGTGAGAGCCGTTCAGCAGTGGAACTCTCTGCCCCGGAGTGTGGTGGAGGCTCCTTCTTTGGAAGCTTTTAAGCAGAGGCTGGATGGCCATTTGTCAGGGGTGATTTGAATGCAATATTCCTGCTTCTTGGCAGAATGGGGTTGGACTGGATGGCCCATGAGGTCTCTTCCAACTCTTTGATTCTATGATTCTATGGTGCTAGTCTAATGTCTGTAGGAAGGGCGTTCCACAGCCGAGGAGCCACCACCGAGAAGACCCTATCTCTCGTCCCCGCCAGCCGAGCTTGAGAAGCAGGCGGGATCGAGAGCAGGGTCTCCCCGGAAGATCTCAAAGTCCTGGTGGGTTCATAGGCAGAGATGCGGTCAGATAGGTAGCTTGGGCCGGAACCGTTTAGGGCTTTAAAGGCCATCGCCAGCACTTTGAATTCAGCCCGGTAGCAGATCGGTAGCCAGTGGAGTTGGCGCAACAGGGGGGTTGTATGCTCCCTGCGCTCTGCTCCTGTTAAAATCATGGCTGCCGAGCGTTGGACTAGTTGGAGCTTCCGAGCTGTCTTCAAAGGCAACCCCACGTAGAGAGCGTTGCAGTAGTCTAAACGGGATGTAACCAGAGCGTGGACTACCGTGGCCAAGTCAGACTTCCCAAGGTACGGGCGCAGCTGGCGCACAAGCTTTAGCTGTGCAAATGCTCCCCTGGTCACCGCCGAAACCTGGGTTTCCAGGCTCAGCGATGAGTCCAGGGTCACACCCAAGCTGCGAACCTGCGTCTTCAGGGGGAGTGTGGCCCCATCCAACACAGGCTGTAACCCTATGCCCTGTTCGGCCTTGCGACTGACCAGGAGTACCTCTGTCTTGTCTGGGTTCAATTTCAGTTTGTTCGCCCTCATCCAGACCGTCACAGCGGCCAGGCACCAGTTCAGGACCTCGACAGCCTCCTTAGTAGCAGGTGGAAAGGAGTGGCAGAGTTGGACATCATCCGCGTACAGATGACATCGCACTCCGAAAGTCCGGATGATCTCCCCCAGCGGCTTCATGTAGATGTTAAACAACATGGGAGACAATATTGAGCCCTGAGGAACCCCACAAGACAATGGTTGTGGGTTTGAACAGGTGTCCCCCAACAACACCTTCTGAGATCGACCCTCTAGGAATGACCGGAGCCACTGCAAAACAGTCCCTCCAAGACCCATCGCTGCGAGGCGTCCCAGAAGGATACCGTGGTCGACGGTATCGAAGGCCGCTGAGAGGTCCAGCAGCACCAACAGGGACACACTCCCCCTGTCGAGCTCCCGGCGCAGATCATCCACTAAGGCGACCAAGGCTGTCTCGGTACCATGCCCCGGCCTAAAGCCAGACTGTGCCGGGTCTAGATAATCCGTGTCTACCAAGAATACCTGGAGTTGTGAGGCCACCACACGTTCCAAGACTTTGCCCAAGAAGGGGAGATTGGAAACTGGCCGATAGTTGTCGAATTTAGTGGGGTCCAGTGATGGTTTCTTCAACAGTGGTTTTATTATAGCTTGTTTTAAGCTGGCTGGAATCTTGCCTTCCCGAAGGGAAGCATTAACCACCACCTTAACCCACTCAGCCAATCCCCCTCTGGCCTCCTTTAGAAGCCAGGATGGGCAGGGGTCCAGGATGCATGTGGTTGGCCTCATTCCTCCAAGTATCTTGTCCACATCCTCGGGTTTCACCAATTGAAATGAATCCATCAAAACTGGACAAGCAGGTGCTCGTGTTACATCCTCAGAGACTGCCATTAACATGGTATCCAGACCAGAACGGATCAAAGCGACTTTGTCTGCAAAGAACTGAGCAAAAGCTTCACAGCGAGAAGTCGAATCGTCACTATTTCTACATAGTGTTTCCTATTTGCATATTTTATTCTTATTTATTTTATTTTATTATTTTATTATTTTGACGTGGTGTTTCACTCTTATTTTCATATTCTTATTTATTTTATATTATTATTTTTCTAATTTATTATTTCTACAATATATTTTATATTTTATATTATTATTATTTATTTTATATTATTATTTTGCTAATTTAGTTATTTTATTATTTTTGCACTTTATTTTATATTATTATTATTATATGATTTTAAAACTGCATTAATAATAACTATTATTATTATTATAAATTATATATATATTATACATTATAGATAATAATAAATAATTATTTATTATTAATAAAATAATAATAATAATAATTGATAAATTAATTTCCAAACTGCCTTAATTCATGTTATTACATGATTTTAAAACTGCATTAATAATAACTATTATTATTATAAATTATATATATATATATAATATACATTATAGATAGCAATAAATAATAATTGATAAATTAATTAATTTCCTAACTGCATTAATTAATATGTTATTATATGATTTTAAAACTGCATTAATAATAACTATTATTATTATTATAAATTATATATATATTATATACATTATAGATAACAATAAATAAGTGATTAATTAATTTCCAAACTGCATTAATTCATATGTTATTATAAGATTTTAAAACTGCATTAATAATAACTATTATTATTATTATTATAAATTATATATATATATACACACACACACACACACACACATTATAGATAATAATAATAATTGATAAATTAATTAATTTCCAAACTGCATTAATTCATGTTATTACATTATGGATAATAATAAATAATAATTGATAAATTAATTTCCAAACTGCATTAATTCATATGTTATTATATGATTTTAAACCTGCATTAATAATAACTATCATTATAATAAATTATATATATATATAATATACATTATAGATAACAATAAATAAGTGATTAATTAATTTCCAAACTGCATTAATTAATATGTTATTATATGATTTTAAAACTGCATTAATAATAATAATTATTATTATAAATTATATATATATATATATATATACACACACACACACACACACACACATTATAGATAATAATAATAATTGGTAAATTAATTAATTTCCAAACTGCATTAATTCATATGTTATTACATTATAGATAATAATAAATAATAATTGATAAATTAATTAATTTCCAAACTGCATTAATTCATATGTTATTACATTATAGATAATAATAAATAATAATTGATAAATTAATTAATTTCCAAACTGCATTAATTCATATGTTATTATATGATTTTAAAACTGCATTAATAATAACTTATTATTATTATAAATTTTATATATATATATATATATATATACACACATTATAGATAACAATAAATAATAATTGATAAATTAATTAATTCCCAAACTGCATTAATTATTTAATTAATTAATTAAGGCTAGCAAATTTGGCTTCTTCCTCTGTATACCTTTAAAGCCCATCTCAATTTGCACAGCATTTTTCCCAACTCAAATAAATAAATAAATCATCCTATAGAATTTTTTTTCCCCATCTTAAAGAACTATATAGGCAGCCAATTTAACTCAATCGCTCTGCTTTGGATTGATCCAGCCTAGTTCAACTCTTCCTCTCTGCGCTCGATTCATTCAGTCTAGCTCAACTCCTCAACTCTAGGTTAGATTACTCCAACCGAACTTGCTGGGAGTTAGGCTCATACGAACTAGCTGTCTAGTGAGCGGAGCTAGAGCCTGTCTTTCTTTGCTCCCGACCAATCCCGAGCGATAGGCGTGTCCTCGCTTTGGAAGGGATTGGAGCGCGGAAGAGACCATGAAGTGAGTGCCGCGGGGGGAGAAGCAGAAGCAGGGCGATACCATTAGGGCAGCGGAAAAAAAGGGGGGGGGGGTTCTTTTAGAGAAATGTGCGAAATTTATAGGTTTTTAAAGGGCGAGGAACCCCTAAAGGTGTTTTTTCCATATTCTTTTTCTGCAATGGAGCCTACGGCAACTGGGATTCCTTGCATTTGGGGCTGGCTTGTCTTTTGGCAAGCATAGGTTAAAATACATAGGGGATAATGGGAGTTGGAGTCCAAAGGGGCACTTTCCCCATTGCCATGGAAGCCCCAGCCTGCATCTTTTGGAAGAAAAGGGACCTAGGTCAGGATGCATAGGGGGTGATGGGATTTGCAGTCAGAATGCATAGGGGGTGATGGGATTTGCAGTCCAAAAGGCCACTTTCCCCATTGCTCTGGAAGCTCTAGCCTGCATCTTTTGGAAAAAAAGGGACCCAGGTCAGAATATATAGAGGGTGATGGGATTTGCAGTCAGAATGCATAGGGGGTGATGGGAGTTGCAGTCCAAAAGGGCACTTTCCCCATTGCTCTGGAAGGCCCAGCCTGCATCATTTGGAAGAAAAGGGACCCAGGTCTGAATATATAGAGGATGATGGGAGTTGCAGTCAGAATGCATAGGGGATGATGGGAGTTGCAGTCCAAAAGGGCACTTTCCCCATTGCTCTGGAAGGCCCAGCCTGCATCTTTTGGAAGAAAAGGGACCCAGGTCAGGATATATAGGAGGTGATGGGAGTTGGAGTCAGAATGCATACAGGATGATGGGAGTTGCAGTCAGAATGCATAGGGGATGATGGGAGTTGCAGTCCAAAAGGGCACTTTCCCCATGCTCTGGAAGTTGCATAGCCTGCATTTGGGAGAAAAGGGAGCAAACTTAGGATATAATAGGGGATGATGGGAGTTGCAGTCCCATGTTCTCTGATGCTTACGGGGTTTTTTTTGCTCTTCTCCAGGTTGAACATAGATGGCTTATTGGTCTATTTCCCCTATGACTTCATTTATCCGGAGCAGTATTCTTATATGTTGGAGCTCAAGAGGACACTGGATGCTAAGGTTAGGGGTGTGTGCGTATGTGCAATGTATAGTATATATTGTATATGTATATGTATATGTATATGTATGGACACACACATACATATGCAATATTATCATAAATACATTATATATCTTGTATATGTTTATATACGCATAGGCAATATATAAACATAGCATTTATATAATATATATATAATGTTATGTATATATGATTATGTATTATTTTAATATATATATTATTTATAATGTATATATTGCCTATGTGTATATAAACATATAAAATATATATACTGTATTTATGTAAATATTGTATATGTATGTGTGTGTACATACATATACATATACAATATATATATATGTATACATTATATGTATTGTAAATACATTATAGGTAAAGGTAAAGGTAGTCCCCTGACATTAAGTCCAGTCATGTCTGACTCTGGCGGGCGGTGCTCATCTCCATTTCTAAGCCGAAGAGCCAGCGTTGTCCATAGACACCTCCAAGGTCATGTGGCCGGCATGACTGCATGGAGCGCCGTTACCTTCCTGCCGGAGCGGTACCTATTGATCTACTCACATTTGCATGCTTTCGAACCTTTAGGTTGGCAAAAGCTGTATTGTATATGTTTATACACACATAGGCAATATATACGTTATAAATAATTATGATATATATAATATTTTAAAATAATACATAATCATATCTACATAACATTTATATAATATATACATAATGTTATGTATATATGATTATGTATTATTTAATATATATATATATATATTATGTATAACGTATATATTCCCTATGTGTATATAAACGTATACAATATATATAACGTATTTATGTAAATATTGCATATGTATACAAGTGCATTAATAAATAAATAAATAAATATGTGTATTGCATATTTGCATATTGCATATTTATATAATGTTGGAATATTTGTATATTATATAATTACATATGTACATTTTTTTTTAGCTTTGAATATGTTTTAATGGATTTTAACTGAATTTTCAATCCTGTTACATTTAACTCTGTTTTAATCTATATATATAAAAAGGTTGTCGTCGTCGTGAGTGGTTTAAAAACAAAAGAACCACTGGGCCAATAGCCACCAAATTTGGCAACAAAACTCCTCACCATACAAGGTGTGACCAACAATAATAAAAATTAGGAAAACACTGAGAACAACTTAGCAATCCTTAATTAAAGGAGAAGCCATCACAGCGCATGCGTGCAGCTGTGGGGGGTGCGCACGTGCATGTTAGAGCTCCTCCATCGTCTCGTGGCGGAACTTGTGTTTAATGTATATTTTTGAATTACGTGGTCATACTTTTAATTGAGTCTTCTTCAGGAGAGATAAAGCAGGACATAAATAAACATTATACACACACACACACACGCGCATGTTTTGTTTTTATTGATAGACCTCTATTCTCATAAGGACAAAATGAGTGAAAACACACCAAAAATGCAGTTTCGAACAGTTCAAAACAGTACCAAAAGTGTTAGGAAAACATATACACGAGCATAGAGTTGCACTGGAGGCTCTAGGAAATGCCTAGCAAGGATATATTTTATTACGTGTAGATAAACACAAAGGATATGGAAGCTGTATTATTATTATTATTATTATTATTATTAATATTATTATATATTATTATATATGTTATATATTATTATTATATATTATTTTATTACTATTATTATTACTATTATTAAAAATTGCTGCTTTCGAGGATCCTAGAACTATATTATTCTTCATGTGGAACTACTTTGTCGTAGTTTACGGGAGTTTTGTTTTGCTTTTTGGAGTCATATGACCTCTTCTCTGTTTCCCATTCAGGGCCATGGAGTCTTGGAAATGCCTTCCGGAACTGGGAAAACTATCTCTCTCCTGTCCCTCATTGTGGCTTACCAGAAGGTGAGGATACCTTAATAATAATAATAATAAAATTGTAACAACAACAACAACTGCAAAGACTCCGGCACAAGCCAGTCAAGGTGGTCCCAGTGGTGGTCGGCACACTGGGTGCAGTGCCTCAAGACCTTGGCCTGCACTTAAACACAATTGGCACTGACAAGATTACCATCTGCTAGCTGCAGAAGGCCACCTTACTGGGATCTGCACGTATTATTTGTTGATAGAGCACACAGTCCTAGATGTGTGATCCAATACAACAGCCAGCAGACTGTATAATAATGTTCATATATTCAATTATTATTATTATTATTATTATTATTATTATTATTATTATTATTATTATTATTATTTACTGTGTTTTTGTGCCGCTGGGGGAGATCATTCGGAGTTTCGGGGTACGGTGTCATCTGTACGCGGATGATGTCCAACTCTGTCACTCCTTTCCACCTGCTACTAAGGAGGCTGGCCGCTGTGACGGTCTGGATGAGGGCGAACAAATTGAAATTGAATCCAGACAAGACAGAGGTCACAAGGCCGAACAGGGCATAGGGTTACAGCCTGTGTTGGATGGGGCCGCACTCCCCCTGAAGATGCAGGTTCGCAGCTTGGGTGTGACCCTGGACTCATCGCTGAGCCTGGAACCCCAGGTTTCGGCGGTGACCAGGGGAGCATTTGCACAGCTAAAGCTTGTGCGCCAGCTGCGCCCGTACCTTGGGAAGTCTGACTTGGCCACGGTAGTCCACGCTCTGGTTACATCCCGTTTAGACTACTGCAACGCTCTCTACGTGGGGTTGCCTTTGAAGACAGCTCGGAAGCTCCAACTAGTCCAACGCTCGGCAGCCATGATTTTAACAGGAGCGGAGCGCAGGGAGCATACAACCCCCCTGTTGCACCAACTCCACTGGCTACCGATCTGCTACCGGGCTGAATTCAAAGTGCTGGCGATGGCCTTTAAAGCCCTAAACGGTTCCGGCCCAAGCTACCTATCCGACCGCATCTCTGCCTATGAACCCACCAGGACTTTGAGATCTTCCGGGGAGACCCTGCTCTCGATCCCGCCTGCTTCTCAAGCTCGGCTGGCGGGGACGAGAGATAGGGCCTTCTCGGTGGTGGCTCCTCGGCTGTGGAACGCCCTTCCTACGGACATTAGACTAGCACCATCTCTAATGGTATTCCGCAAAAAGGTGAAGACCTGGATGTTTGTGCAGGCGTTTGAGTAATTTAGTGCAATCTGGTAATGGAACATAGGAATGGAACAATGGACGACGAACCTGGACTACGCTTGGATGAGGAGAAGATTGGGTACGGTTGTTTTTTGTAATAATTGTGCATTGTAATGGCTTATTGGTAATTTATGGATAATGTGTTAAGTCAATTGTTATATGTTGTATGGAACCACTGCTGTTTCTACTGTTTTTACTGTTTGTGAACCGCTGTGAGTCGCCTTCGGGCTTGAGATACAGCGGCATATAAGCAAAGTAAATAAATAAATAAATAAATAAATAAATAATAATAATACACGAATATATAAAACAGGCAGTCCCCAAGTTATAAATAAAGTATATTATTATTATTATTATTATTATTATTATTACAAATCTACCCCTTGGAAGATCAGTATGGTGGGTGTAAATATAATAATATAATAATAATGTTTATATATTTTTATTATTATTATTTCCCGTGTTTTTGTGTCATTAATAATAATAATAATAATAATACATGAATATATAAAACTGGCAGTCCCCAAGTTATAAATAAAGTATATTATTATTATTATTATTATTATTATTATTGTTATTATTATTATTACAAATCTACCCCTTGGAAGATAAGTATGGTGGTTGTAAATATAATAATATAATAATAATGTTTATGTATTCACTTTTATTATTATTATTATTATTATTATTATTATTTACTGTGTTTTTGTGTCAATATAATAATAATAATAATAATAATAATACACGAATATATAATAATGTTTATGTATTCCCTTTTATTATTATTATTATTATTATTATTTACTGTGTCTTTGTGTCAATAATAATAATAATAATAATAATAATAATACACGAATATATAAAACAGGCAGTCCCCAAGTTATAAATAAAGTATATTATTATTATTATTATTATTATTATTATTATTATTACAAATCTACCCCTTGGAAGATAAGTATGGTGGTTGTAAATATAATAATATAATAATAATGTTTATGTATTCACTTTTATTATTATTATTATTATTATTATTTACTGTGTTTTTGTGTCAATATAACAATAACAATAACAATAATAATAATAATACACGAATATATAGTATTATTATTACAAATCTATCCCTTGGAAGATAAGTACGGTGGGTGTAAATATAATAATATAATAATAATGTTTATGTATTCCCTTTTATTATTATTATTATTATTATTATTTACTGTGTTTTTGTGTCAATAATAATAATACACGAATATATAAAACAGGCAGTCCCCAAGTTATAAATAAAGTATATTATTATTATTATTATTATTACAAATATGCCCCTTGGAAGATAAGTATGGTGGGTGTAAATATGATAATATAATAATAATGTTTATATATTCATTTATTATTATTATTATTATTATTTACTGTGTTTTTGTATCAATAATAATAATACATGAATATATAAAACTGGCAGCCCACAAGTTATAAATAAAATATATTATTATTATTATTATTATTATTATTACAAATCTACCCCTTGGAAGGAAGGGGAAAATATGAGGGAAGTTACTCATGAATAAGACACAATATATTTATTTTCCTTCTTTTCCAGGCTTATCCGCTGGAGGTGACCAAGCTCATTTACTGCTCCAGAACCGTTCCGGAAATAGAAAAGGTGATGCGGACGATGGGACTTAATGTAGTTTGGCAGCACTTTTCACAGCCTGGAATCAGTGCTATGGAGTCCTGGGAGTTGTAGTTGGCAGAGGAGACAGGAGACCTTGCAAAACTACAACTCTCAGGAATCGATTGCATTGAGCCTCGGTGGTTGGGGTTTGGAAAGGGTCTTCTCCTCTGGATTGCCATTCCCACATGCTGGCAGGGAGATTATTGGAGCGACAGTCTATTTGCAAAGGGAATAATAATCATCATCATCATCATCTACATAAAATATATAGGGATTATGGGAATAGTAACAACAACAACAACAAAAATGTTAGACTACATAGAATATATAGGGATGATGATGACAATAACATCATCAACAACAACAATAATGTTAGACTGCATAGAATATATAGGGATTATGGGAATAATAATAATTATAATAACAACAACAACAACAATAATAATGTTAGACTACATAGAATATATAGGGATGATGATGATAACAACAACAATAATATTAGGCTACATAGAATATATAGGGATTTTTGGAATAATAGTAATAATAACAATAAGAATAATAATGTTAGACTACCTAGAATCATCCCTATGATCATCACAATCATAGGGATGGTGATGATCGTAACAACAACAACAACAACAACGTTAGACTGCATAGAATATATAGGGATTATGGGACTAATAACAACAACAACAACAACAACAATGTTAGACTACATAGAATATATAGGGATGCTGATGATGACAACAACATAAGACTATATAGAATATATAGGGATTATGGGAACAACAACAATGTTAGACTACATAGAATATATAGGGATTGTGGGACTAACAACAACAACAACAACAATGTTAGATTATATAGAATATATAGGGATGCTGATGATGATAACAACGTTAGACTACATAGAATATATAGGGACAACAACAATAATGTTAGACTACATAGAATATATAGGCATGATGATGACGACAACAACAACATTAGACTACATAGAATATATAGGGATTATGGGAATAACAACAACAACAACAACAATAATGTTAGACTACATAGAATATATAGGGATGAATATGACGACAATAACAACAACAACAATGTTAGACAACATAGAATATATAGGGATTATGGGAATAACAACCACAACAACAACAATGTTAGACTACATAGAATATATAGGGATTATGGGAATAACAACAACAACAACAACAATGTTAGACTAAATAGAATATATAGGGATTATGGGAATAATAATAATAATAACAACAGCAATAATAATAATGTTAGACTACATAGAATATATAGGGGTGGTGATGAGCATAACAACAACAATAATGTTAGGCTACATAGAATATATAGGGATTATGGGACTAACAACAATGTTAGACTACATAGAGTATATAGGGATGAATATGACGACAATAACAACAACAACAATGTTAGACTGCATAGAATATGGGAATAATAATAATAATAACAATAATAATAACAATAACAATGTTAGACTATGTAGAATATATAGGGATGATGACGACAACAACAACAACAATGTTAGACTACATAGAATATTTAGGGATTATGGGAATAACAACAACAACAACAACAATAACAATAATGTTAGACTAAATAGAATGTATAGGGATTATAGAAATAATAATAATAATAACAACAATAACAACAATAATAATAATGTTATACATAGAATATATAGGGATGACGACGACAACAACAACAACAATGTTAGACTACATAGAATATATCAGGATTATGGGACTAATAATACTGGCAAATATTAATAAACTGGCGAAATGACCTTTGAGCATACTTTTGAATTTTCTGTGGCATTCATGGGATGGCCATAAGTCAACATGATTTGGAATGGCACATCAATGCAAGGAATGGAAAATAAATGGCTGTGTTTTCACCCCAAAAAATAGGTGATTGAGGAGATGCGCAAACTTCTGGATTTCTACGAGAAGCAAACGGGGGAGAAGCAGCCCTTCTTGGGCCTGGCGCTCAGCTCCAGGAAGAACCTTTGCATCCACCCCGAGGTATTCCTCATTGGCACAGGGCACGTCCACACTGTGGAGTTAACGCAGTTTAACGCCACTTTGCAATGGTTTAATGTTATGGGATCCAGGATTCCATGGTTGGCTTGTCTCTATGCAACTCTGGACCCCATTGCATCAAACCATTGCAAAGTGGCGCTAAACTGCATCAAATCCGAAGTGTAGATGCACCCAAAGTGAGGTCTCGTTATTTTTTAATTACAGGTGAGCTCGTTGCGGTTTGGGAAGGAAGTGGATGGGAAGTGCTTCAGTTTGACGGCTTCATACATTCGGGCCCAACGTCAGCAGGACAGCAGCGTCCCTTCATGCCAATTCTTCGAGGTATCGGGGGCAAAACAGGCATCGTTTGGGGTTGGAAGGGACCCCCAAAGGGCATCTGGTCCATCCCCTTCTGCTGTAAAGGAAGACACCATTTGATCCCTCCCGACAGAGGGCCATCCAGCCTGTTTGAATGCATCCATAGGATCCTAGAGTTGGGAGGGACCCCTAAAGGCCATCCAGTCCAACCCCTCCTCTGCCAGATGGGAAGGCACCATTCGATCCCTTCCAACATATGGCCATCCAGCCTGTTTGAATACATCCATAGGATCCTAGAGTTGGGAGGGACCCCTAAAAGCCATCCAGTCCAACCATTCCTCTTCCAGATGGGAAGGCACCATTCGATCCCTCCCAACAGATGGCCATCCAGCCTCTTTGAATACATCTATAGAATCCTAGAGTTGGGAGGGACTCCTAAAGGCCATGCGGTCCAACCCCTCCTCTGCCAGACAGGAAGGCACCATTCGATCCCTCCCAACAGATGGCCATCCAGCCTGTTTGAATACATCCATGGGATCCTAGAGTTGGGAGGGACCCCTAAAAGCCATCCAGTCCAGCCGTTCCTCTGCCAGACGGGAAGGCGCCATTCGATCCCTCCCGAAAGAGGGCCATCCAGCCTGTTTGAATGCATCCAAAGGATCCTAGAGTTGGGAGGGATTCCTAAAGGCCATCCAGTCCAGCTGTTCCTCTGCCAGATGGGAAGGCACCATTCGATCCCTCCCAACAGATGGCCATCCAGCAATAGATAGGTGGCCATAGATATGCTAGAGAGAGAGAGAGAGAGAGAGAGAGAGAGAGAGAGTCGAGGGAAGAAGGACGGGGTATAAATATAGGAAATAAATAAATAAATAGATAGATAATTGATAGATAGAGAGATAGATAGATGACCCCGCCCTTCGGGGGAAGAAGGGTGGGGTATAAATATAGGAAATAAATAAATAAATAGATTATTGATTGATTGATTGATAGATGACCCCGCCCTTTGGGAGGAGAAAGGCAGGGTATAAATATAGGAAATAGATAGATAGATAGATAGATAGATAGATGATTGATTGATAGATAGATAGATAGATAGATAGGTGATACATGGATATATAGAGAGGTGTTAGACTACCTATATATTCTATGTAGTCTCACTCATTATATAGATAAATTGATTGATTGATTGATGATTGATTGATTGATAGATTTATAGATGATAGATAGCATTGTGACATATCTATCTATCTATACATATATGTATATGTATGTATGTATGTATGTTTGTATGTATGTATATGATAGATATAGAATCCTAGTGTTGGAAGGGACCCCCAAAGGTCATCTAATCCAATCCCTGCTCTGCCAGATGGGAAGGCACCATTCAATCCCTCCCAACAGATGGCCATCCAACAATAGATAGATGGTCATAGATATGATAGAGAGAAAGGTGATAGATAGATAGATAGATAGATAGATAGATAGATGATTGATTAAAAGATAGATGGTACATACATATTCTATTTAGATAGATAGATAGATAGATAGATAGATAGATAGATATAGATGATTAATAGATTTATAGATGATAGATAGCATTGTGAAATGTATACACACACACACACACACATGAGATAGATATAGAATCCTAGAGTTGGAAGGGACCCCCAAAAGTCATCCAATCCAACCCCTTCTGCCATAAAGGAAGATACCATCCGATCCTTCCCGACAGATGGCCATCCAGCCCCTGTTTAAAACCTCATTCTTTGCCCCTATTTCCGTCTTGCATGCTTTGCACAAGTAGGGAGGCACTGCATGGGATTCTATAGGATATGTTTATCTATATATATAAATTTGTTAGGGGCATCCAACAAGGAAACAAAACTCAAACCCCCCCCCCCAACGAAACTTAACCAAAATTCCCATGCTCATAACACAACCCACAAGGTACAAACATATCTACTCAAAATGAAAAACAACACAACAACACACTCACAAAACGGCAAAAGGATAAAACTCTAAAAAAAACCAACGAAACTTAACCAAAATTCCCATGCCCATAACACAACCCACAAGGTACAAACATATTACTCAAAATGAAAAACAACACAACAACACACTCAAAACGGCAAAAAAACAAAACTCAAAAAAACCCCAATGAAACTTAACCAAAATTCCCATGCCCATAACACAACCCACAAGGTACATACGTATCTACTCAAAATGAAAAACAACACACACTCACAAAACGGCAAAACAACTGAGCATGTGCATTGGCGCCCAGCCGCAAGTTCCCTGGCGCGCGCACATGCCCTTCCGGTCAATGTTCCCTCTGCGGAAACCATGCCCACTCCAAGCCCCGCCGCGCCGCTTCCTGCACACACACACACCCCTGCCGCGCACACACACACAACCCCACACTCCATCACTCCCCCCGCCGCCGCACACACACACGCAACCCCACTCCCCCCGCCGCCGCACACACACACACACACGCAACCCCACACTCCATCACTTCCCCCGCTGCCGCACGCACACACGCAACCCCACTCCCCCCGCCGCCGCACACACACACGCAACCCCACGCTCCATTGCTCCCCCCGCCGCCGCACGCACACACGCAACCCCACTCCCCCCGCCACCGCACACACACACAACCCCATGCTCCATCACTCCCCCCCCGCCGCCGCACACACACACACGCAACCCCATGCTCCATCACTCCCCCCGCCGCTGCACACACACACACAACCCCACGCTCCATCACTCCCCCGCCCCAATCTTACCTCCTTTTACTTCACGCCCCCTCCAAACCCCACCCCGCACCCCTTCCCGCCCTGTCAAAATCTAGGAAAGACAGGAAGGAAGGAAAGAAGGAAGAAAGAGAAAAGGAGGTAAAGAAAAAGGGGGAAGGAAGGAAAGTTAGAGAAAGAAGGAAGAAGAAAAGGAAAGAAAAGGAAAGATGGAAGGAAAGGAAAGAGAGACAGCAGAAAAGAAAGAAGAAGGGGGAAGGAAGGAAAGAGATAGAGAAAGAAGAGGAGAAGGAAAGATGGGAGGGAAGGAAGGAAGGAAGGAGGGAGGGAAAGAAGGAGAGAAAGAGGGAAGGTTGGCCACAGCAACACGTGGCGGGTAAAGGTTGTTATTTCTATTATTATTATTATGCTATTATTCCTATGAGACCCTGGGGGATTGGGAGAGGAGTCAGGTCCCAGAGGCAATGCATTGTATTATTGTTATGATGGTGGTAAAATAAAAGGAAATAAAAAGTGAAAGAAGGAAGCAAACAGGGAGGGAAGAAAGGCAAAGGAAGAAAGGGGGGGAATGAAGGAAAGAGAGAAGGATGAAACCAAGTAGTGAAAGAAGGAAAGAAAGAAAGAGGTAGAGAAGGAAGAAAGGAGAGAAAGGGGGAAGGAATAGGTAGGGACCTCTCTTTCATAATAGTCCAGATATCTACCTCAACTTTAATAAGTTTTACTATAGGCCACAGCAACGCGTGGCAGGGCACAGCTAGTGATATATAATTATTCTCTTTCTCCTATTTTGGCAGGAATTTGATGCTCACGGGCGGGAGGTGCCCATTCCCTATGGAGTCTACAACCTCGACGACTTGAAAGCGTATGGGCGGAAGAAAGGGTGGTGCCCATACTTCCTCGCCAGATATGCGGTAATGCAAAGTTGCACCTTGTTGCCTTTCTTGCTTTCCTTTCCTTTGCAAATAGTGTCTTATAGCGTAAAGGTTGCTTTATGGGCATTATTTTTGTGCAAGAAGGAAAGTGTTTATGCATTAGAACCTCAGAAATCACGGGTGCCACTGTCTCAGCCACAAATGATTTCGTATGTTAGGAGTATTTCAGATTTTTCGAAAAAGGGGCAGGATGGCCATCTGTCGGGAGGGATCAGGTGGTATCTTCCTTTATGGCAGAAGGGGGTGGATTATTATTATGTATAATAATAATAATGACAATCCACAATAATAATAATAATAATAATAATAATAATAATAATGACAATCTCCAATAATAATAATATTATTACTGACAATGTATAATAATAATAAAAATAATAATAATAATAATAATAATGAAAATCTACAATAATAATAATATTATTACTGACAATGTATAATAATAATAATAATAATAATGAAAATCTACAATAATAATATTATTATTACTGACAATGTATAATAATAATAATAATAATAATAATAATAATAATGAAAATCTACAATAATAATAATATTATTACTGACAATGTATAATAATAATAATAATAATAATAATAATAATGAAAATCTACAATAATAATAATATTATTACTGACAATGTATAATAATAATAATGATAATGATAATCTACAATAATAATATGACTACTGACAATGTATAATAATAATAATGACAATCTACAATAATAATATTACTTTTATTACTGACAATGTATAATAATAATAATAATAATGAAAATCTATAATAATAATAATTTTATTACTGGCAATGTATAATAATATTTATAATGGCAATCTCCAATAATAATAATATTATTACTGGCAATGTATAATAATAATAACAATATACAATCATATTATTGCTGACAATGTATAATTATAATAATAATGACAATCTACAATAATAATATTATTATTGACAATGTATAATAATACAAATCTACAATAATAATAATAATTATGACAATGTATAATAATAATAATGACAATCCACAATAATAATAATAATAATATTGACAATGTATAATAATAATAATGACAATCTACAATAATAATATTATTACTGACAATGTATAATAATAATGACAATGTATAATAATAATGACAATCTACAATAATAATATTATTATTACTGACAATGCATAATAGTAATAATAATGACAATCCACAATAATAATAATAATAATAATAATAATAATATTACTGACAATGTATAATAATAATGACAATCTACAATAATAACAATATTATTACTGACAATGTATAATAATAATGGCAATCTACCATATATTTATTATTACTGACAATGTATAATAATAGTAATAATAATAACAATCACAATCTACTCTAATAGTAATATTATTGCTGGCAATGTATAATAATACTAATGACAATCTACAATAATAATATTACTTTTATTACTGACAATGTATAATGATAATAATGACAATCTAGCATATTATTATTACTGATAATGTATAATAATAATAATAATAATAATGGCAATCTACAATAATAACAATATTACTGACAATGTATAATAATAAGCATAATGACAACCTACAATAATATTATTATTACTGACAATGTATAATAATAATAATAATAATAATAATAATAATAATGGCAATCTACAATAATAATATGATTACTGACAATGTATAATAATAATAATAATGACAATCTACAATAATAATATTATTACTGACAGTGTATAATAATAATAATAATAATAATGACAATCTACAATAATATTATTATTACTGACAATGTATAATAATAATAATAATAATAATAATGACAACCTACAATAATAATATTATTACTGACAATTTATAATAATAATAATGGCAATCTACAATAATAGTATGATTACTGACAGTGTATAATAATAATAATAATAATGGCAATCTACAATAATAATATTATTACTGACAATTTATAATAATAATAATGGCAATCTACAATAATAGTATGATTACTGACAGTGTATAATAATAATAATAATAATGACAACCTACAATAATAATATTATTACTGACAATTTATAATAATAATAATGGCAATCTACAATAATAGTATGATTACTGACAGTGTATAATAATAATAATAATAATGGCAATCTACAATAATAATATTATTACTGACAGTGTATAATAATAATAATAATAATAATAATAATGGCAATCTACAATAATAATATGATTATTATAGACAATGTATAATAATAATAATATCAATAGAAGAAGAAGATATGGTCTAGAACGGGGTATAGTATTAGTTAGGCTTATTTTGAATAGCAACTCTCAAGCAACCAGAAACTACATTGATGTAGCATCATCCAGTCAACATGGATACCAGTTGAACTAGCAATCTATTATTATTATTATTATTATTGACACAAAAGCACAGTACGTCACTATTATTATTATTATTATTATTATTATTATTATTATTTTCTCTCTCCATTTTGGAGCAGATCCTCCACGCCAATGTGGTGGTGTACAGTTACCACTACCTTTTGGACCCCAAAATTGCAGATTTGGTCTCCAAAGAGCTGGCCAGGAAGTCGGTGGTGGTCTTCGACGAGGCTCACAATATCGGTAAGGGGTGGCCGAGTGGTCATCGGTCCGAACTGGGGACGGAGGAAGGTCATCCTATGCATTTCCCATATATATCGATATTGTTCTTGATTTGCAGATAACGTCTGCATCGACTCCATGGGCGTCAACATCACGCGCAAGATGCTGGACCGGTGCCAAGGGAACGTGGCCACCCTCCAATCCGCCATCCAGAAGTGAGCGGTTGCTTATTTACACCATTTGCATACAAGTAAATAAACAAACACAATAGGGAAGTAGGACATCAGTTCAACACATCTAAGCAGCAATATTGAATTCAGTTAGCAAAGAGCATCTCCATAGTAATCAAATGCCAAATCCAGGAAGTAAATTTTAATGATTTAAAGAAAAAAAAGGCAGTAATAAATAAATAAATACAATTATAATAATAGCAGTAATAATAACAACAGCAATAATAATAATGATAACAATAGCAACAGCCACAATAATAATAATAGTAATAGCAACAATAATAACAACAATATCAGCAATAATAGCAGAAATAATAACAGCAATAATAATAATCAGCAATAATAATAATGACAATAAGTCATAATAACAATAGCAACAATGGTAATAACGAACAGCAGTTATAATAATAATAATAATAATAATAATAATAGCCACAATTGTATAAATCACAGTAACATCAATAATAATAACAATAGCAGCAATAATCATGGAAATAACAGTAGTAATGACAGCAATAATAACAATAACAATAGCAGCAATTATAATAATAGTGGTAATAACAATAGCAATAACAATAACAGCAATAAGAATAACAGCAATGCTAAGAATAACAATAACAGCAATGATAACAATTACAACAACAGTTATAGGAACAATAACAACAGCAATAAGAATAACAGCAATAATAACAGCAATGCTAAGAATAACAATAACAGCAATAATAACAAAAACAAAAACAATTATAGGAACAATAACAACAGCAATAATAACAGCAATGCTAAGAATAACAATAACAGCAATAATAACAATAACAACAGCAATAATAACAATAACAACAAAAATTATAGGAACAATAACAGCAATAAGAATAACAGCAATAATGACAGTAATAAGAATAACAGCAATGCTAAGAATAACAATAACAACAACAATAACAATAGCAGCAATAATGACAGCAATAAGAATAACAGCAATGCTAAGAATAACAATAACAGCATTGATAACAATTACAGCAACAATTATAGGAACAATGACAACAGCAATAAGAATAACAGCAATAATAACAGCAATGCTAAGAATAACAATAACAGCAATAATAACAAAAACAAAAACAATTATAGGAACAATAACAACAGCAATAATGACAGCAATAAGAATAACAATGCTAAGAATAACAATAACAGCAATAATAACGTTGCAGTTGTTGCAGTTATTGTTATATAATAGTAACAATCTACAATAATATTATTACTGACAATGTATAATAATAATAATATCAGTAATATCAGTGGCAGCAGCAATAATAATAAAAGTAATAATAATGATGTCTAAGAAAAACATCAACAATAATAGCAATAATAATAAGAAGCAATAATAATAGTAGCAACAATAGTAATAATGATAACAGCAGTAATAACAATAATAACAGAAATAGTAATATCACCAGTAATAATAATAATAATAATAATAACAGTAATAATAATAAGAGCAATGATAAGAATGACAATAACTGCAATAACAAGAGCAATGATGAAAATGACAATAATTGCAATAATAACAATAAAAGCAATAATAACAATAACACCAATAATAATAACAGTAATAATAATAATAAGAGCAATGATAAGAATGACAATAACTGCAATAATAAGAGCAATGATAAAATGACAATAATTGCAATAATAACAACAATAAAAGCAATAATAACAATAACACCAACAATAATAACAGTAATAATAACAATAAGAGCAATGATTAGAATTACAATAACCGCAATAATAAGAGCAATGATTAAAATAACAATAATTGCAATAATAACAATAAAAGCAATAATAACAATAACATCAATAATAATAACAGTAATAATAATAATAGCAATGATAAGAATGACAATAACCGCAATAATAAGAGCAATGATAAAAATAACAATAATTGCAATAACAACAATAATAGCAATAATAACAATAACACCAATAATAATAACAGTAACAATAATAACAAGAGTGATTATAAGAATGACAATAACTGCAATAATAAGAGCAATGATAAAAATAACAATAACTGCAATAATAACAACAATAAAAGCAATAATAACAATAACACCAATAATAATAACAGTAACAATAATAATAAGAGCAATGATAAGAATTACAATAACCGCAATAATAAGAGCAATGATTAAAATAACAATAATTGCAATAATAACAATAACACCAAAAATAACAGTAATAATAATAATAATAAGAGCAATGATAAGGATTACAATAACCACAATAATAAGAGCGATGATAAAAATAACAATAACTGTAATAATAACAATAACACCAATAATAATAACAGTAACAATAATAATAAAAACAATGATAAGAATGACAATAAAAGCAATAATAACAATAACACCAATAATAATAACAGTAATAATAATAATAAGAGCAATGATAAGAATGACAACAACCACAATAATAAGAGCAATGATAAAAATAGCAATAATTGCAATAATAACAACAATGAAAGCAATAATAACAATAACAATAATTAATATTATTCATTGCTAATGGGTCCTCCAAGGCAACTCTGTGCTCCCTCTAGGAAACTCTAGGACCTCCAGCACAATTCTGTGGTCAGCCTCATCATAGACTAATGCTGGGCAGTGTATAACGTCCAAGAGTGGACGGTCACTTCTTTCGGTCAGAGGGATTTCTGGAGGGAGCCCCTCGCTAGGAGTCTCTGCCCTTTGCTCCCCTTTTCCTAGCATCAAGGAGACGGACGCGCAGAGGCTGAAGGAGGAGTACCGGCGCCTGGTGGAGGGGCTGCGCGAGGCCCACGTGGCCCGAGAGACCGACGTCTACCTGGCCAACCCTGTGCTCCCGGACGAGGTCCTGCAAGGTGTGTGTTTATATGGGTGCGTCCGCGCTGTTGATTTAATGCGGTTTGCACCTCTTGGGACTAGCGTGGCCCCTTTGGCACCCTTATTGTAGGACCATATACTTGGAAAGGGACCCCCAATGGCCATGTAGTCCAACCCCCTTTCTTTGTGGCAGGAAGACACCATTCAATCACTCCCAACAGATGGCCATCCAGTCTCTCTTATCATGGAACCATAAAGGGACCCTCCCCCTCCAGGCGATTCAGTCCAGCAGGAAGAAACTATCCAATCCCTCCCAAAAGATGCCACCCAAACTCTTACTTGACTTAATGAGCCTCCCTGGATATGATTGTGAGATATACTTGACTTAATGAGCCTCCCTGGATATGATTGTGTGTGTGTACACATATGTGTTTGTGTGTGTATGTGTGTACACATATGTGTGTGCATGTGTATGTGTGTACACATATGTGTGTGCATGTGTATGTATGTGTACACATGTGTGCACACATGTGTGTATGTGTGTACACATGTATGTTTGTGTGTATGTGTGCACGTATGTGTGTACACATGTTTGTGTGTATGTGTATGTGTGTACACACATATATGTGTGTGTGTATGTGTGTACACATGTTTGTGTGTATGTGTATGTGTGTACACACATATGTGTGTGTGTGTATGTGTGTACACATGTTTGTGTGTATGTGTATGATATATGGCCAGGCGACCCCCCTGGGGGTTGCGACCCCCAGGTTGAGAACTGCTGCTCTATCTGGACATTAGATTTCTATGGAGGCAACCTAGGATCGCATTGGCCTTTTGAGCTGCTGCATCACCTTCTTGGCTCATGTTTGGTCATCTATATTACTATGGTCAAGCCATGGCTTTAATACTTTCCTCTATCCGGTCAGTAGGCTCCTATTGGTACGGCCTAGAATTGTCTTTTACATCCCTGGAGGTGCAGAGCAAATGGGTGGATGATGGTCTTTGTGGTCTCCTTTTGGGCAGAGGCCGTGCCGGGCAACATCCGGACCGCGGAGCACTTTGTGGGCTTCCTGAAGCGCTTCCTGGAGTACCTGAAGTCCCGCCTCCGCGTCCATCACATGGTGCAGGAGAGCCCTCCGTCCTTCCTGAAGGACATCTTCGAGAAAGTCTGCATCGAGCGCAAACCCCTCCGGTCAGTTATTATTTCAATAAGATTACTTCCATTGCTACAAATAAGGAAAGATTTCGAAGCTTGTTTCTCCATCATTTTTATGGCTATTAGGTTGAAACTTGGGTTGCATGTAGGCAACCTTTACAGCTTTAAGCCTGCCAAGTTTCAAAACGTTTCGGTCATCCATAGATTTTAAATATTTTTTTTTAAAAAATAACAAATATATTTTTGAAAAATATTTCCCAAGAGGTATCACCTTGGATTTCTGCACAATGATAAAGCACAAAGAGAGAATCAGCCCTGCAAAGTTTCAGAAAGATTCGTTCATCTAATGATTTTTAGGAATTTTGTTTTAAAAAATTCAATTAAAAATTATTTTTCAAAAAACTAAAAGAGGTATCTCTTTGAATTTCTGCACAATGAGACAACATACGTAGGGCATTGATCCTGCAAAGTTTCGGAAAGATTCGTTCATCTAATGATTTTTAAGAATTTTGTTTTAAAAAATTCAATTAAAATTATATTTCAAAAAACTAAAATGGCATCTCTTTGAATTTCTGCACGTTGAGACAACATAATCGGGGCATTGATCCTGTGAAGTTTCAGAAAGATTGGTTGATATACTGATTTTTAGGAATTAAAAAGATATTTTTAATTAAAATTATTTTTCAAAGAACTAAAAGAGTTATCTCTTTGAATTTCTGCACAATGAGATAGCATAATCAGGGCATCGATCCTGCAAAGTTTCAGAAAGATTCATTCATCTACTGATTTTTTAACAATTTAAAACTTTTAAAAATTAAAAATTATTTTTCAAAAAACTAAAAGCAGTATCTCTTTTTGAATTTCTGCATAATGAGACAACATAATCGGGGCATTGATCCTGTGAAGTTTCAGGAAGATTAGTTCATTTGCTAATTTTTAGGAATTAAAACCATTTTTTTCAATTAAAAATTATTTTTCAAAGAACTAAAAGAGGCATCTCTTTGAATTTCTACACAATGAGACAGCATAAACAGAGCAACGATCCTGCAAAGTTTCAGAAAGATTAATTTATATACTGATTTTTAGGATTTGTTTTTTAAAAAATTCAATTAAAATTATTTTTCAAAAAAACTAAAAATGGTATCTCCTTGAATTTCTGCACAATGAGACAACATATGTGGGGCATTGATCCTGCAAAGGTTCAGAAAGGTTTGTTCATCTACTGATTTTTAGGAATTTTTAAACTTTTTAAAATTAAATATATATATAATATTCAATTTAAAATTATTTTTCAAAAAACTAAATAGACATCTCTTTGAATTTCTGCGCAATGAGACAGCTTAAACAGAGCGTTGTTCCTGCAAAGTTTCAGGAAGATTATTTTATATACTGATTTTTAGGAATTTTAAAACATTTTGTTCAATTAAAAATTATTTTTCAAAAAACTAAAAAAGTCATCTCTTTGAATTTCTGCACAATGAGACAACATATGTAGGACATTGATCCTGCAAAGTTTCAGCAAGATTAAATCATCTAATGATATTTTAGAAATTTTGTTTTTAAAAATTCAATTAAAAATTATTTTTTAAAAAACGAAAGGAGGTATCTCTTTGAATTTCTGCACAATGAGATAACATATGTAGGGCATCGACCCTGCAAAGTTTCAGAAAGATTATTTTATATACTGATTTTTAGGAATTTTAAATAATATTTTTCAATTAAAAATTATTTTAATTATTTTAAATAGCATTTTTCAATTAAAAAAAATTTTTTTAAACTACAAGAGGTATCCCAGTGCATTTTTGCACAATGAGACAACATAATCAGGGCATCAATCCTGCAAAGTTTCAGAACAATCAGTCAATCCACTGATTTTTAATAATTTTTCCCCTAATTATATAGTTTGTAAACACATTAGTTTTCCAGCACATTTGTTTGCATACAAATGCATCCATTCCAACTCACTAAAAACTTTGCACCTTAAAGACGTATGATGAAAACTTATTTTCGTAAATAATCTCTTTATTCTGTCTTCAAATAACCACGTAGTTGTTCAACTCTTGCAACTTTTTGTGGCACAAACTCTGCAGATTCTGTGCCGAACGGCTCCGCTCGCTGCTCCGAACTTTGGAAATCGCTGACATTTCCGACTTCTCTCCCATTACGCTGATTTCCAACTTTGCCACGTTGGTCAGCACTTACTCCAAAGGTAAGGCGGGGTCTAATTTGAAGCATTGGTGGTCTCCCATCCAAGGAATAACCAGGGCCGACCCTGATTAGCGTCCATTCTCGGTGGTCTCCCATCCAAGGACTAACCAGGGCTGACCCTGCTTAGCGTCCATTCTCAGTATGTGTGTGGATAGATGGATGGATTGTGGTTGGGAGTCAGCAGGATTAAAATCACTACTGACTGAAAGGTTATAACTTCGAAGCCAGCCTGGGGTAGGAGTAAGCTCCCGACCATTTGTCTAGCTTGCTGTCGACCTTTGCAGCCCAAAAGACAGTTGCGTCTGTCAAGTAGGAAAATTTAGGTACCGCTTAAGTGGGGAAGCTAATTGTCCATAGGCACCTCCAAGGTCATGTGGCCTGACAATATGTATTTATAAATACATATAATAATATGTATTTATAATAATTTTCTGTGTTTTTAGAATAGTAGAATAATAATATAACATATTTATATAATAATAATAGTGTAATATAATAAAATAAGATTACAATATAATAATGTAATAATATATATTTATAATATTTTTTCATGTCATAATATAATATAATATATATATTATTATATTATATAATATATAATATATATTATTATAAAATATATAATATATAATATATATTATTATAAAATATATAATATATAATATATATTATTATAAAATATTATATATATATATATATATATATAGGAAACCTAAATGGTTTCCCCCGATATTAAGTTTATTAGTGTCCAGATTTGGGACTCTGGTGCTCATCTCCATATCTAATAATAATAATAATAATAATAATAATAATGTAATAACATATATTTATAATATTTATAATATTTTTATTTATAATAATGTAATAATATATATTTATAGTATTTACAATATTTTTTCATGTTTTATTATAATATATATATATATTTTCTCTCTCTCTCTCTCTATATATATATATGTATATAGGAAAAAAATATATATATAGGTGCTCATCTCCATATCTAATAATAATAATGTAATAATATATATTTAGAATATTTATAATATTTTTTCATGTTTTAGTGTATGTATATATATATATATATATAGGATATATATATATATATGTAGGCGCTCATCTCCATATCTAATAATAATAATGTACTAATATATATTTAGAATATTTATAATATTTTTTCATGTTTTATTATATATATATATATATATAGGATATATATATATATATATATATATATATATGTAGGCGCTCATCTCCATATCTAATAATAATAATGTAATAATATATATTTATAATATTTATAATATTTTTTCATGTTTTATTATATATATATATATATATATATATATAGGAAATATATATATATATTTCCTATATATATATGTGTGTGTGTGTGTGTATAGGATATATATATATATATATATAGGTGCTCATCTCCATATCTAATAATAATAATAATAATAATAATAATAATGTAATAATATATATTTGTAATATTTTTATTTATAATAATGTAATAATATATATTAATAATATTTATAATATTTTTTCATGTTTTATTTTATATATATATATATATATATATATATATATATATCGGTGCTCATCTCCATATCTAATAATAATAATAATAATAATAATAATAATGTAATAATATATATATATATTTTTCACATATATATACATTACATATACATATACATATACATATATATATATATATATGTAAAGGTAAAGGTTTCCCCCAATATTTATTTATTTATTTTATTTATTTACAGTATTTGTATACCGCTTTTCTCACCCCGGGGGGGTCTCAGAGCTGTTTTAAGTTTATTAAACTTTATTTAAAAGTTTATTTAACTTTATCGAAGCGATATTAAGTTTATTCGTGTACCACTCTGGTGCTCATCTCAATTTCTAAGCCGAAGAGCCGGCGTTGTCCATAGACACCTCCAAGGTCATGTGGCCGGCATGACTGCATGGAGCACTATTACCTTCCCACCGGAGCGGTACCTATTGATCTACTCACATTTGCATGTTTTCGAACTGCTAGGTTGGCAGAAGCTGGGGCTGACAGCGGGAGCTCACCCCGATCACCGGATTTGAACCACCAACCTTTCGGTCAGCAAGTTCGGCAGCTCGGTGGTTTAATCCGCTGCACCGCCAGAAGGATCAGACTATTTTTTTCTAAAGGAAAGAGGACGAGGATCCAAGCCGCATATAAATACCACTTAAGGCTCTTAAGCGCCTTGACGCCACTAAGGAGCTTAATTTCCCTCCTGCGGTCAGTGGTCAGTGGCCGGAGGCTCAGGCTGCGGTCGAGTCGCAAAGCGGCTGCAACGGAGAGAGCAAAAAGCACAGTCCTATTGATAAGTTTTGCTTTGAGATACAAAGAGTGGAATATATCTGGAGGCAAATTATTATTATTATTATTATTATTATTATTATTATTGTTATTATTATTATTATTATTATCATTGGCTCCTATCGCATTGCCAAAAGATGGTCAAAAATAGCAAAAAAAACAAAAAACAAACCCAAATCTACATGCCATCTATTATTATTATTATTATTATTATTATTATTAGTAATGATAATAAATTAATAGGAATAATACAGTATTATTTATATTTATTTTAAAATATATTTTATATATATTTTATATAATATATTTTTATATATATTATATTATTTATTTATTTATTAATACTGTACTAATACGGGATTTTTTTATTTACAGTAGTAACGATAATAAATTAATAGTAATAATACAGTATTTGTTATTTATTTATTTATTATATTTTTATATTTATTTTTATATATTTATATATATATTATTTATTTATTTTTATTTATTTATTTATACTGTACGAATACGGTATTTTTTATTTACAGTATTTATAGTAGTAATGATAATAAAGTAATAGTAATAATATAATATTACTAATAATATTTATTTACAGTATTTTTTGTTTATTAGTAATGCATGCTTGTTAACGTATTATTGATCATGTATTATTAATAAATTATTAATGAATTATTAATACTATATTAATATAGCATTAATATAAATACTACAAAGAAATAAATTTATTTTAAATAAATAAATAAATAAAATTTTATTTCTTTGTTGTATTTATATTAATGCTATATTAATATAGTATTCATATAATAATAAGATTACAATATAATAATGTACTAGTATTATTTTTATAATAATAATAATAATAATGTAATATAATAATAAGATTACAATATAATAATGTACTACTATTATTTATAATACTAATAATAATAATAATAATAATGTAATATAATAATAAGATTACAATATAATAATAATAAAGTAATATAATCTTATGATTACAATATAATAATGTACTACTATTATTTATAATAATAATAATAATAATAATAATGTAATATAATAATAAGATTACAATATATAATAATAATAATAATAATAATAATAATGTAAAATAATAATAAGATTACAATATAATAATGGACTACTATTATTTATAATAATAATAATAATAATGTAATAAATAAGATTACAATATATAATAATAATAATAATAATGTAATATAATACTAAGATTACAATATAATAATGGACTATTATTTTTTATAATAATAATGTAATATAATAATATGATTACAATATAATAATGTACTACTATTATTTTTATACTAATAATATTGTAATATAATAAGATTACAATATAATAATGTACGACTATTATTTTTATTATAATAATTATAATAATAATAACAATAATGTAATATAATAAGATTACAATATAATAATGTACTACTATTATTTTTATAATAATAATAATAATAATAATAATAATAATAATAATAATAATAATGTAATATAATAGTAAGATTATTACTGTAAGTTGGGGCTAACAGCGGGAGCTCACCCCAACCCCCGGATTCGAACCTCCAACCTTTTGATCAGCAAGTTCAGCAGCTCGGCGGTTTAATCTGCTGCACCACTAGGAGGCCCAGACTATTTATTTTATAGTCTGGCTTTAAATATCATTATATTTGCCTATATATACATACGGTATATTTAATGTATGTGTAGTATATATATATTTGTGACGCGTGTATGAGCCTCCACGACTCAAGCTGTTGTGTGTGTTTCCAGGTTTCACCATCATCATCGAGCCCTTTGACGACCGGACGCCCACCATCCTGAACCCGATCCTGCATTTCAGGTGAAGACGATGATGCCCTTGCATGCCTCTCGCAGCATGATGGGATTTGTAGTCTGTGTTCTTCATTCATTCCAATGGCCTTTCTCCTTCTTCTTCCCAGCTGCATGGATGCCTCCATTGCCATCAAGCCGGTCTTTGAGCGCTTCCAGTCGGTCATCATCACCTCCGGGGTCAGTATATATATATATATATATATATATATATATATATATACCCTTCAAGTCTCTCTCTCTATTATTATTATTATTATTACTGTTGAGTGATTAGCAGTAACCTGCAGATAATAGCAAGCCTATAGAAGTAACAATTATTATTATTATTATTATTATTATTACTGTTGAGTGATTAGCAGTAACCTGCAGATAATAGCAAGCCTATAGAAGTAACAATTATTATTATTATTATTATTATTATTATTATTATTATTATTACTGTTGAGTGATTAGCAGTAACCTGCAGATAATAGCAAGCCTATAGAAGTAACAATTATTATTATTATTATTATTATTATTATTATTATTATTGCTATGGAGACTCAAAGCAGTAATCTGTGGATAATAGTGAACCTATAGAAATAATAATAATAATAATAATAATATTTCTATAGGTTATTATTATTATTATTATTGAGACTCAAAGTGATAGCAAACCTATAGAAATAACAATTGTTGTTATTGAGACTCAAAGTAGTAATCTGTGGATAATAGTGAACCTATAGAAATAATAATAATAATCATTATCATTATTCTTATTATTATTGAGACTCAAAGTGATAGCAAACCTATAGAAATAACAATTGTTGTTGTTGTTATGGTGACTCAAAGCAGTAATCTGTGGATAATAGTGAACCTATAATAATAATAATAATAATAATAATAATAATCGTTATTATTATTATTATTGAGACTCAAAGAGATAGCAAACCTATAGAAATAACAACTATTGTTGTTGTTTTTGTTATGGTGACTCAAAGCAGTAATCTGTGGATAATAGTGAACCTAGAAATAATAATAATAATAATAATAATAATAGTTATTATTATTATTATTATTATTATTATTATTATTGAGTCTCAAAGTGATAGCAAACCTATAGAAATAACAATTATTGTTGTTGTTGTTGTTGTTGTTATGGAGACTCAGAGCAGTAATCTGTGGATAATAGTGAACCGATAGAAATAATAATAGTAGTAGTAATAATAATAATAATAATAATAGTTATTATTATTTTTATTATTATTGAGACTCAAAGTGATTTGCAGTAACTTGTAGATAATAGTGAACCTATAGAAATATTATTATTGTTATTATTGTTATTATTATTAGTCAAAGTGACTTGCAGTTACCTGTGGATAATAGTGAACCTATAGAAATATTATTATTATTATTATTTATTTATTTATTTATTTGGTACACTTGTATACCGCTAATA